>NC_044581.1:18875297-19131907 GCF_901933205.1 Camarhynchus parvulus | reverse complement strand
ACAGGCTGCATAAAGAAATACCAACTTTTAGGAGCAAGAAGGATAGTTTCCAAAGTAAGGGCTTGGTTCGGAAACTAGTATGAAAAGCCCTTACTTTCTACTAATTTTTTTGCAGAACTTTATCATGGGAGACTGTGAATAGAAAATTATTTTCTTTTTTTTTCCTCTAGATTCTGAGAACAATCTGTATATTATTAGGCCAGAAAATGCATACTCTGTAATAATGAAATTGTGTAATGCACATTATTTCCCTGCAAAGTTACCTGGCACTTGCTGTATTGATCCTGTTTTGAATCCTGTCAGGATTACTTCCATGGCATTTGCTATTCCTCAGTTTTTTGTGGTATTGTTTTCTAAAATGGAGAGGTTTAGTCAGGCTCAGAGCGGAGCTTAGCTGCCTGAACCTGGATTCAGCACCACTCCTTATGCAGTTCCAAACATGTTATTCCATTAGATTCATTCCTGTTCCTGCTGGGAGCTCTGCTAAGGACTTGGGGCTTGTGATACTCAGCTACAAGGGGAATCCTTAAGAATGAATTCTTTGAAATGAGAATTGAAATTTGAATTTTGAAATTCCCACCAAAAATTTATTTTTAGTACTCTTATTTTCAAAAGCCTTGTTCACATGGTTATTTTATTTATTAATGCCCAGTAAAAGCTAGTCGGTTGATTTTAAAATTTGTTTATATATTTCCCCATCAGATTCAGTAATTGAGTAATTCGTCTTATGAAAGCCAGAAAGGTATTTTAAAACATAAAAAAACTAACCAAAGCAACTGTACTTCATCTTGAAAGCCCATTAGAACAATATATTATCTTTAGCAAGTACACATTTCCTGTCAGCTGAAGTAAACTGAATTTTCCAGTCTTTCTACCAAGACCAGATTAGTGGTATAGCTCAAAAAATAGCTCTTGCTTAAATTTCAATTGCTAAAACATAACCTATGTTTTATGATTTGGGTTTTTTCTAATAAAGAGGTGTAATGTTTTATTGCTTATTTTTAAGGCATTCTTTTGACTCCAAATAGAAAAGACAAACCTAATACTTCAAAGAGAGATGAATGTAGTAGAAATACTAGGTGGACTAGCAACTATAACTTGACACCTGCTTATGGAAACTGTGAGTATTATCAGAAAATGAATTCTCTGATATGCACAACTGAAAGTCAGTATTTGGGTTTAGGTCAGGGCATTGAGAGAAGCACCTGTTCTTGCTATTGGAGATAAATGGCTATGAATTTAAATAAACTGTTACACTTTCTCTCACAAAAATCAACTTGAATATCAATAATCTTATTATTTGCTTCTGGGTTCATCAGTAGTCCTTATGTCTTAATGTGGATTATGAGAAAAAGATCTAAGGAGAACGAGATATTACTAACAAAGCAACATTTACATATTCAGATTAATTAGAATAAATGCTCCTTTACAGTTTTATATCCAGTTTTTCAGTAGATTTTAGTTAGCTTAACATGACTAAGTGGCCTCCTTGTTCACAATTTTGTAGCTTTACAAAAATCCCAAGATACTAACCAGAAGAGACAGAGAGTCAAAGAGATGTGCAGCCAGAAATGTCAGCATTTAAAAGAAAATTGCACACATTCACTTGACAAAGATGAGGTTAGTTATGCAAAGCCTAATCATGCACTGACATGTTTATAAATGGCCAAATAAAAGCATAGGAATTGCATAGTTTCCTTTTTAGTCGCCTTTAGCAGGAACCTAGTAGCAAAATGAATCTTATTAAAAAAATATTCCTGTGTTGATTCTACTCCAGTCACACTGATTTAGCCCTGAATTGAGTTCAGCATTTTTCAGCTGACACATTTTCAGAATGGTGGATCTGAAGGTCTGATTTTTCCCATATTGATGAAGATTTGCACAGTATGGAAGTAACAGAAACCTAAAGGAATAAACCTGCTAAAAGAATAAACTATGTAGGCACAACAGAAATGAAGATCACAGAAAAATACTATATTTTAGTAAGTAGTGACAGTGAAGAAACCTTGGAGAAGCATTGTTCCTTTGCCAATGGGACCATTTCTGTACAACTATTAAATGTTGAATTGCCAGTAATATGTTACTTCCACGTGCAAAATAGTATATACATTTACATAATTCTTAATGATACCAAAGTAATTATTTGCAGGTCAATGAAATGTGTTCCCTGGCCATGAGCATGAGACCTTTGACCAAGAGAAGAGTCCGAAAAGACTTCACAACTGAAGAAATCAACTGCCTTTTGAAAGGCGTCCAAAAAATGGGCAACCACTGGAATTTGATTTTGTGGTCTTACCCTTTCCAGAAAGGACGGACGGGCGTTGACCTTTCCAAGAAATACTACAGGTTACAGGTGCAGGTACTCATCACTGAGTTTTCTACTGATGGCAAATGCTGGGAGTCCAGTTTCCATTGTTAGCCCCTGAGCTGACTTGCAGAAATAAAGACAGGCTTTTAGAGTGTGCAGCCATGGGATTGTGCCTTGTGTCAGTGCAGTGCCCATGAGATTGGCCTCTGGTGTAATTCCATCAGGGCTGGTACTTGGAGAGAGAGAACTAAAGTAGGGAAAAGACCAGAGAGCCTTGGAACCCACCACTGCCACCTGACAGGGTACAAAGAGAGTGAGTGTCATTAAGGACTCTAAACTAATCCCTGTGTTTATCAGGAAATTGGTCTCCTCTCTGCTCAGCCTCTGTTGTGATGCTGGTCTGTGAGAGCCTCTGCAGCAGTTTCCCAGTGATAAATCCATGCATCCCTCACACAGGGAGCATTGCTCCTGTGCTTTGGAGACCATGGGGGCAATTAAGTGACAAGCCTTTGTCTATGGAAAGCTGGTCTGTAATTGTGCAGTGGTCTGGGGCAACATTTATCTTGATATTTTCTCTTTTATCTCCATTTTATAGATGAAAAAAGCCCACAAAGGACATCAGTAACATCATCTGTGAGTGCTTTGCTGCAGAATGTTCAAGAACAGCCTTTGTAACAGTGAAGTATTACCAGAACAACTCAAGCCCTTGGAGAATTTAGGTTGGCTTGGACTCCTGTTTTTCAGTGACAACTGACAGAATTGTTATGCATTGTAATTTTAATTTACCATAACTTGACAGTTTATTTAAGTAATGCTATCATAGGCAACAAAATCTCTCTTGGTAAAAATTTCATTAATTTGGAACATAATTTAACCTTCTTGAGCATTCGATCTGTGCAATTTTTGAGTTAACTTTTTGTCGCTTGCTCTGTACTATTTGTAAGAAAAGGATATATTGCTAAAATTAATACTTCATGTCTGGAAGTGTTGTTCATGTTGTTGTGTCTGAATCTGTTTCCTCTTAATTAGTGAAATGTTTAAAGCAGGTGGAATATTTTGTCACGTGTTGAATATGCTGCATGTGCAGAAAAACATCTCTGTGACAGAAGACACTGAATTTGTGGTTAAACACTGCTGCACAGAGGAGGCAAATCTTTCACTGCTACAGAAATTCTGTACTCACTGTTGAACTGAGCAGGTACTGGTAGAATATGGCTTCTGTTTATAATTGGACAGTTTTCTGGTGTATTTTTCAAATAAGTGAGCAGAACCAGAATTTCTGCTAATTACACATTTTTTTATAGGAAGCTTTACTGAAAGCCTTGGTAACTTGCTTTTTCAGTGATAGCCTTTGTATTTCAGTTGTATTTTTACTTGTTCTGATATAGGAAGGATGAATCAATAGTTATTTTATTATGGAAAAGGTTTAGTTGTTGTATTAGCACTAGGTTTTCACTATGATATGGCTTAAATGCTTGGAAACAGGCAAGGTAACCAAAACCCGAGAGACTTGCAATAAAGATGATGCCAATGATGCAATAAATATGCCTTCCAATATTTTCATCTGTTGTAATTTTGGGGTTTTATTATTTTATTCAAATATTGAAACATCTATAAAAGATGTCCCTGAGTGGAGCTGTTGGCAGTAGCAGGGTTCAGTATCAGTGGAACTATTGGCAGAGTGGGAGCCAAAAGGGCTCTTGAGGTGGAGCGTCCCCAGGGAGGACACTGGGGTCCCTTACACACTCCAGGTGTTTTCCCCGGGACACCAGCCTAGTCCAGACAATCTGTTACTTCATCCTTTGACTGAATGTGTATTAGTATCCACATTGTCAAGATCTGAAATATGTCTCAAGTGGCTAAAATATGTAAGGTGTGAATCTTTACTTGCCACAAGGTGAGAATGTTGCAATACTGACAATTTACCTCACCTTAGGTATAGTTCAGGTTGGAAAGGCCCTGTGGAGCCTTTGGTCTCCTCTCCTTTGGAGCAGGACTGAGGTCAAAGTTATTCAAGTTGTTCAGTGCCTTGTGAAGTTCTGAGGCTTTTCAAGGAAGGAATTCCTGCTGCCTTTTCGGGCAGCCTCAGCTCATGCTTCACCTCCTCTCAGAAGGCAGGGGCTGGAACCACATCACTGGAACATTCTGGTGGGATCTGAAAGGGAAGTCATGGACCAGAAACAGGGAGAAACCTGAGGTGTGAATTTGTGCAAGTCAGTCTTTTGCTCTCCTTTGGACTGACTGCATGATCAGTTGATTTTGATGCATTGATCAGTTTAATTTTCCTGCACAAGTGCTTTGAAATCCACACGTAACAGGCACTACAGAACCAAAACTGCACGAGAATAGTTGATGTCACTTTTAGGCCGGTTGGGCCACCCAGGGCAGTATTTCAGCACTTTGAAAAGCTGGAATGACTGACAAACCATCGAGGAAAGTCTGTTTGTAAAAACCCTGATGTGCTCTCCTGGTTCTGTTGGTCAAACAGAGGGTGTTAGGGGTGTGAGGAGCGGGTGGTAATGACAGCTTGATCAGTCAGCAACAATTTACACGCTGTGCTCATCCAGATCCCCCCCGGCACTGCCGGCACCGCGGCTGCACTGGCGGGGGCACCGCAGGGTGGGGACCGTGGCTGTGGAGAGGTGCCAGGGCAGGTGCCAGGGGGTGCAGGGAGGAGCCGGAGCACAAGTATCAGGGCAAGAACCGAAGATCAGGAGAAGGTACCTGAGCAAGTCCCAGGGACGGTACCCGGGATATAGGAGGAGGTTGCGGAGCGGTGCCGGGGTGCGGGAGGAGTTACCTGAGCGGTGCCGGGATACAGGAGCAGGTTCCCGAGCGGTGCCGGGATACAGGCGGAGGTTCCTGAGCGGTGCCGGAATAAAGGAGGAGGCTCCCGAGCGGTGCCACGGTGCGGGAGGAGTTACCTGAGCGGTGCCGGGATGCGGGAGGAGGTTCCCGAGTGGGAATACAGGAGCAGGTTCCCGAGCGGTGCCGGGATGCGGGAGGAGTTACCTGAGCGGTGCCGGGATGCGGGAGGAGGTTCCCGAGCGGTGCCGGGGGTGCGGAGATCGAGCGGTGCCGGGGGGTGCGGGGACTTCTGCAAGGAGTTACCTGAGCGGTGCCGGGGTACGGGAGGAGGTTCCCGAGCGGTGCCGGGATACAGGAGCAGGTTCCCGAGCGGTGCCGGGATACAGGCGGAGGCTCCCGAGCGGTGCCGGGATACAGGCGGAGGCTCCCGAGCGGTGCCGCTCCCGCGGGCAGCAGGGGGCGCTGGCGGCCCCAGGACGGCGCGCGCAGGGCGGGCCGCGGTCGGGGCTGCCCGGGCACCGCCTGATCGCGGGGCGGGCGCGGCGCGCGCGGGGCCGGCGGGGCGGCCGCGGGGCGCGGGGGCCGGCGGGGCCGGCGGCGCGCGGGCGGGCGGGCGGGGCGGGGGCGGGGTCCTCGCGGCCCGGTGAAGTCACTCTTTGTGGCGGCTCCAAGATGGCGCCGGTGCTGGCGGAGAAGAAGCTGCTGGGGCCGGACGGGCCCGGCGGGGCCGAGCTGCCCGGCGAGGAGGACGAGGGGCAGAACCTCTGGTGAGCGCCCGCGGCCGCCCGGGGCCTGCACGGCCGGATGAGCCCGAGCTCCGCTGGGCTGAAGCGGAGCGCGGGCTCTCGGCCGGTCGGGGCCGCGCTTGGGTCCCGCGGGCGGCGGCGGGGCCCGGGGGCAGCGCCGGGGGACCCGGGCGTGCGTGATGGGAACCCCGCGGGCCCAGGGACGGGAGTACGGGGGTGACGCAGAGCGGGGCAGCGGGGCCCGGGATCCGGGACCGCGGCTCTGCGGGACGTCCGCGGGGCCGGCTCCGGCAAAGGCGATCTCCTGTGTTTTCGGCTTTTATTTCTAAAGAACGCTTTAAAAAATGCCTATCGTGGCAGAAGGACAGATATCGAATACAGCAATCGATTGTGATGAAAGCTAGTTGAAAAGTAATGTTCTGCAGTATTGCGGCCTCTTGCAAGGGAGGAGAACTTTAAATGTCCCTGCCCGTGGTTTAGAAATCATAAAAGCTCTTCTGTAGAAGGTGGCACACTTGTGGTGCTTCAGAGTGCAGTTGGCCTGTGGCTGTGACAGCCCTGCTCGTCCCCAGCCCGCATGTGCCGGCTGAGGGTGCGGATGTGCTGAGCTCATGGTGCTGTCACAGCCGGCTCGCTCCGTGCCGCGGGGTAACGCGGCCGCTCTGCTGCTTCCCCAGGTCCTCCATCCTCAGCGAAGTCTCCACACGGTCCAGATCTAAATTGCCATCGGGCAAGAATATTCTTGTTTTCGGTAAGTAACACGCACAACCAGTTGGGTGTTGGTTTGTTGCTTTTTTATCTGTAGAAACAAAGTGTATTTCAAACACCGATTGGTGCAAACTGGCACATGGGGTCGTTACAGTTGGGTTATGTAATTTGATTTATGGTCTTGTCTTGTGCTTATAGATCTGCTTTCTCTTTGATTGCCACTGTTAGATTTATAGCCTATTTTAAGTAATAATGGAGAATAAGATAGTTCTTCATTCTTATTGTTCTGGTATCAGCCACTGGATTTAGCTGAAATCCTTGAAGGAGAACAGCAAATAACTGTGATTCAGAAGCGTACAAGGATGCTTCTCATTAATTAAGCAATTTGTGAAAAAATCTTTTTTGTGAAGTCAAGTGAATTCTGAAGGTGTCTTTTTTTCCTCTACAAACTTACTGGCAGGTGATGATGGTTCAGGCAAAACCACACTCATGGCTAAAATACAGGGAGCAGAGCATGGCAAGAAAGGAAGAGGACTGGAATACTTGTATCTGAATATTCATGATGAAGACAGAGATGGTAAGTTTGTTTCAAATGCAATCTCTTTAATTAAGTTGCTGCCATGCTGTTTTAATAATTGCGGTTTGATGAGTGTGTTCTGGGCTACGCCCCAGTAGCTGGTTCAGCTGGTGGTGCTGGGAGTTTTGAAGCTGTGTCCATTTTTGTGGAGGGAAAGTCCATGTCTGTTCTCCCTCCTGCCTGGGGCAGGGCAGCTCTGGGGATCCCTTCTGGGCTGGGGGAAATCCCTTTGCTGGTGGTGACTTTGTAGCAGCCGCAGTGGCATTGCTGTGGCTACTGTGTGACTGGAGAAAGGGAGGGATACATCCCTGAAAATTTCATGCTCGGTGTGGATTTCTGGGCACAGGGTGTTTCTCAGGGGCTGTGTGTGGAATTTTGGTCAGCTAACAGATGTTTTGACTGAGTGAAGAACAGAACTTAAAGTCAGAATAAGCATTTACTTTTCTCAAGCTGGAGCCGATCTCTTTGCTCTTTGCCCCTTGTTTTTGTTGCTGCTGCTGATCTCTTGTCTCTCTACTGTATGGAGGGAGATTATGCCAAGAGACCATTTAAAAGCAGGCCTCATGATCAGATAACTCATATTTTTGAGAAGGCTGGGGAAGGTTGGGAACAGGAGGAGATGGGGAGTGAGTTTGTTATCTTTGCTCCTAAATGTGCTTCTGCTGATCTCATTTTGGGCAAGCTGCTAGACCTCCTTGGGTTGGATTGTCTTTAAAAATGGGGAATGTAAATCTTCCTATTCATGACTTCCTTCAGAGCTCAGAAGAGGGAAGCAGTGGTGGTGGTTCATCCCTGTTCCTGGGAACAAGTAGGAAGATCCTATAATGGTATTTTGAAACTGGAGATGCACTGAAGGCTTGCAGGAGTGATTAAGTGCCATGTGTGAGTGGTTGTTATGGAGATTGGGCCTGCACTCACGTGGCAGGAAGCTCCCTTTGGGTACCAGGTTAGGCACAATGAAAGGATGAGTACATTGCCATATCTTCCAGGGGCCTCCTTGCAGTTCCTAAAAATCTTTTGGGCTGTAATTTTAAGTGCTTCTTCAGGTTCTGGCTGTAAGTGCTTTTCCACCATGCAAAATCTGCTTTAGTTCTGCATAAACACTTCAGGGTGGAAAAAGCCCCTATGATTAGGAGGGCTGAGACAGCCTGTGTCATCAGGCCGCTTGCAGCTTCAAAGGAGATGCTATTACAAGCAGCAAAATGTTTGCTGTGCTATTTTTCCTGGTGTTATCTATCAAACCTCAAGTGTATTCCTACACTGGAAATATTTTGGGGCTATTCCTGAGTGGCTGAAAGTGATAAGTATTTGAAGTGATTAGGAGAGGCCTGTCATAAGAACTCAGGCAGCACTAACAGGAAAAAAAGAGATCTTTTTGACTGACTACAGGCTCAGCTGGCCAATTCAGGTCTTCATGCACCCTCTAATGGGTGTGTTAGGAGCTAATAATACGTGCCTTTTTCCTTTCTGTCTCATTAGTGTCATCCACAAGCAAAATAAATAGCAAAGTGGGTCAGGACCTCCCAGCAGGCAGAGATAACGCTCTTTCTTCTCTGGGACAGGTTTGGATTTGGTTTTTAAACTATCTGTGTGCTTCAGATGAGTATATGCTCATATCCAGATTGGGGAACAAAGGCTTTATAATTGACCCACAGTTCTGGGAGCCATAAAGAGCCTCAGAGTACGCATTCAGGAGCTCAGGAGCAGATGAGTGGTTCTGAGGGTCTCTGCTTTTTATTAGACTCCAACCTAGCCAAGACCAGATCACAAGGATTTCCAGGGGTTCCAGGTCAACACTGGTAACTGAAACTCTGCAGTGGAGTGAGATGATCTCAGCTTCTTTCCCAGATGATGGAAGATTTATTTGCTCTCTTAGTCTTTTTTGTCTTAATTTCAGATAAGTTTACTCTGTCCAGGAGAAATATTTTCCTCATAATGCTGAGTCATTCATTATCTACTTCCCACTTCCCCTTGGAAACCTTAAGGAAAATCTGTGTTGTTTCCTATGCCGTGGTCTCCCCTCCCCATTCCTCTTCAAGGGATGTTTGAACCTGGCTGCTCCTACATCTAAAGTAGAATGTTTCTGGGTTGCTGGATGCAATCTTAGTTTACCGTTACTTTCCTCCTTAAGATCAGCTCAGCAATTAAATTGTTCTTTTCGGTTTGTAGGAAAGTCCAGAGGTACCTCTGCCTTGCAGGGCCCCTGTGGCTCACAGAGGTGCCCACGGACTGTGTGGTTTTCCATGTCCCCTGCTGGTTTCTTGGCAGCTGGAGGCACATGGGCACTGTGCTCTGTCCAGCTGCTCCATCTCTGCCTGGTGTCACTGCTCAGTGTGACCTGTGGGCTTTGGTTCCCAGGGCTCAGGATACTTAGATTCCAAGTCTGCTACTGAATCTCTGTCTGAAAAGTCTCTTTCCTTTAAAATAAAAAGGTATCTAAAAAGATATCTTTTTATTTTAGAGTTATATTTTATCACTATCCCAAATGCTGCCTAGGCCAAGGCATTTGCTCAAGAAGAGGTTTGGAGAGACCTGAGAAGCAATCCTGGGAGAGAGAGGATTCTCCTAAATCCCCAGCTACATTATCCTTAGAGCATATGGCTGCTCCTGCATACATGACACCGTAGTTCATCTGGATGAAAGCATTTATAGCACTGCCTGCAAACTTAGCTTTGAACATTTACTGATCCTGGAGCTCAGGCCCCAGAGTCCTCCATTAGTGGAATTTCTCAGGGAGTGTGGCAAATTTCAGTTTTTTGCCTGTCTTTATGATGAACAGATGGTTTGTGTCTCTACTGGTTACTCTGCTTTTGAGGACTGAGAATCTGAATTCATAGGGGGTAGAAGAGAAGCTGTGCACAATTTTCCTAAAGGATCTGTGTTTCTAGAGTAGCTTTCAGAGGCCCTTGCAGGGCAGAGTTACAGTGGGGATGTAGAGCAGAACAGGGAGCCAGACTGCATGGCCTGCTCTGTGCTCTGTGTGTCAGCTGGAGCACCACAGGGACATTTCTCACCTGCCAGGCTACAGATGCACCTCACCTGTGCCCAGTGTGCAGGGAAGAGGAGCCATTCTGGGGTTGCATTCTTGCTTGTAACAAAACAAAGCAGTCTTGGGTTTTGCCTCAGGTTTGGACTGGCTTCAGCCATATCATATACATATTCCAGCTGAACTGGTTGTTCCAGATTGAACCAAGTCTTGCTGCTGCACTAGTTTCTAATGAGAAAAATTTTTTTTTTTTGGTCAACATCTTTAAAATAGTTTTCTTGAAAGTTTTCTCCTTTTTTGCTTCTCTTCACAGCTTGAGCAAGGGATATGTAATTGCCACTGATATCTTTTGAGTAGATGCAGATGTAGTTGCAGTTCACAGAATCAACCATGTGCAATAAAATTAATCACAGCTGGAAAATCTTTTTCAGGACTAAAGGGACAATGGAATATTGACAGGATTTAGAGATGTGATTTTAGCAGCTTTTGTAATAGCCTGTGATAAGTTGCTCCTGCTTTTCCAACAGGACCTGGTAATTGTTTGCTCTGTTTTTGTATGTTGTGTCATGGCCAGTAAGAAGGGCCCAGTTAACATTCATAACTAAGTACGGGCTTGATGTGGTGCTGACAAAGCTGAATTTACCTTGCCAAATTATGAGCACCCAGTGCTGTATTTTTATGTTTTATGTTTTAGCAAATGTGAATCACAAGACATTCCTCTGTCCTGTTGGAAAGGAGCAAAACCTTTTCTTTACATACAATGTTACATTTTTTTTGCTAGAGTACATTTTAATGTGAGTGCAAGGCTTCCAGGCTTCCCAGGCTTCCTTCACTACCTGTGAGTGGTAGTTCCCACCTGTATTTTAGTTCCAGTCTGCATTCCACATGTTAAGCAAAAATTAAATCCTTAAGGGGAACAAAGGTGCATAGCAAACAAAACAATTTTAACCTTAGATATTGGCTTTAAAACAAGACTTAGAAGCAGTGAATTTGGATATTATTAATTTTTCTAACTCGCCAAGGTGTGAAAGTCTTTTCTGCAGAGTATTCCCCACAGGAGAATCCATCAGTGCTGTGGAAACTTGTAAACTTGCATAAAGTATGGATAGATTTGCATTAGGTTTTCAAAACTTCCATTCATGCTCCAAGGAGACAGTTGTACATACACACAGTCCCTGTCTATTAATAACTGTTAGCTCATAGAAAGCTCACGGGGTTTTTATTTACTGGGAGGCTGCTGCTTTAGGGCATGTACACAGGATGTTTCTAGGATGCAGAGAGTCCTGCACAGATATTTCGTTTGTGCATTTCTGAGCTCCACAGGGCTTACCCTCACTGATCACTGTAGAGTGAATCGAGGGGTGCAGCTGGCAGTGAGAGGAGCTGTAAGTTCACAGCATTGCTGTTGGCCTGTTTGTGTGATGGCTGATGTTGGAATGTTTTAGGACAGCCCAACAGAACTTACAACAAATGCTAAACATAGACTGCCATATACAGCACCTCGATGAGATGTCTGAACTGGGCTGCTCAGTAATTTTGTGCAAGGCCTGATTAAACAGGTAGGATGTATATATCTGTCATCTTTTCTTCCTCCAGATTTCTTAGCCAAGCTTTTGCCTTTTTCTGCAGTCAGGAGGGGTGGATTCCTTCCCAGAATAAAGTTATGATAGCCATAGTGACTGGATTGATTTTGCGAAGCTGAAAGATTCAGGACATGGAAGTACAGCGAGGCAGGGTAATTATGAAGCTCGGTAGCTGCTTTGAAAATCTGGATTCTGCAGTGGCTGGTTTGCAGATCTCTGTTTCAGAAGTGACATATTGTGTATGTAGTGCAAGAGAGACTCACTGATCCCTCTGGATAGCTATAGTAAAATAGGGAATACTTAGGGAGGGGTACTAGGAAGAATCTGGAAGATAGAAACAATTAAGTTGTTCCTCTTCAGCAGGAAGTTCTGAGGATAATGTTCCCTCTCTCCTTCTCTCTTTCTTTTTTCTATATTTTTTTAAATTTGGAAGAATTGGTTGTTCATGCTGATACACCATTTCTGGAGGAGACTTCTTTTTCAGTTCTTATACTCCTGCCAAGAGTTCAGTTTTGGGGTAAAATGCCAGCTGTCTGACCCAGCTGATCCCCCTCTACTCTGCCTTGCATTCCAAAGAAGCATCCTGCCACTATCAAAAACACTTGTGGAAGAAACACAAAAGCTGCAATACCAGGTCATTTCCCAGTGCTCCTTTGGTCAGGAGCCTGCAGAAGGAGCTGGTATTAAGTCAGTGTGAGTTAAGAGCAGGGGGCACAACCTTGTTGGGAAGGTGGGGAGTTCATCCTGTTTTTGCTCCTCCCACTCCTGTGCTAGAAACTTAAGCTGCTTATTGCTGGTATCTTGTTTGCAGCTTATTTCAGCTGGGAAGTTTCTTGAGTGTGTGAAACCAGCTTATGTGTCTGGGAGACACCGAGGGCAGCGTTCATCCCGTGCTGGGCTGGGGCAGGGCCACCCCTTCAGGCCTTCCTTACACATCCCCTGTGTTCTGGATTCACTGGGCTTGTTTCTAATGCAGGAATGTTGTGCAGCCATTAAAAACTGTCCTGACAGCTGTCTTGAGTAAAAGCTCAAGAACAGAAATTATTTTTTACGGAAAATGTTCTGAACCCAGAAATGAGAGCATTTCTGACTTATCTAGGCATTTACACAGGAACCTGTCTTATAAATAAGCAGGCAAATAATGAGCTGGGTCTGCTCCTTCCACTGAACACTGATGCTGTCACCTGGTCATTCCCAGCCTGGCAAAGCAAGCCCTGGCATCTGCTGGCTTCCAACTGTGCCTTTTCCTTTCAGATCACACTCGCTGCAACGTCTGGATCCTGGACGGAGACTTGTACCACAAAGGGCTGCTGAAGTTCGCCGTTTCTGCTGAATCCCTGCAAGACACCGTCGTGGTCTTTGTTGCAGATATGTCTAGACCTTGGACTGTTATGGAGTCTTTACAGAAATGGGCCAGTGTCTTGCAAGAACACATTGATAAGATGAAAATTCCTCCAGAAGAGATGAGGCACATGGAGCAGAAGTGTAAGTCTTTGTGCATCCATACATTGCTGTTGGTTTTTTAATTAGCTCTCACAACATTTGATGGATTTCTTTGGGTCAGTGTTTTGAGAATGGGTTGAATAAAAATTGCTCTTAAGTTGTGATTGCAACACTAATTCAAATATACTGTGTTAGGCTTTAAAACAACTCTTCCAGTTTTGCTATGCTGACAAAACATCAGGTGAATTATTGGTCTAGATCCTGGGCAGTAATGAGATTTTGATAATTTGATTTTTAAAAAGGGCAATTTAAAAAAATAACTCAGTAAAATGACAGATTCAGATTTCAAAAGATGGTGACAAGATTCAGTGATGAAGTGAGCTGTCTGCTTTACTGTGATGTCTCAGCCAGGTCCCATTCCCATACTGTGCTTATCTTACAGAAAGTCTCTCTGCCCTTGTTTTCTGGTGACTCAGAACTGGTTCTGGTTTCTGTGAACCTGGTGCAGCTAATTGTGTCTCACTAGAGTCATTCCTACCCTGTGGCTTTAGGAATGTTGTATAAATTAACCTTCTTTCCTGGCATATCCATGGCAGGATGGAATCTAGCACTGGCAGGCAATCATTGTTGCAGTATTGGATCCTGCAGCACTTTCCTAAAGTAGCGTTGAATGTTTCTTGAGATTTTTTTTTCTCTGTTTTCATATTTAATTACTCCAAAATAAATTTCTTTAGTGGAAAAGACCTTAGTAACTTCCAGTCCTTTCAGATGAAGTAGATTCAGACTGACCCTTTGTGCTTGCTGCTTTTGCTCCTGGTGACTCTGCTGGAGTGTGGAACCCTTGCAAATATGGTCTGGCAGGTTCCTGAGCTACCACAGGGAGCAGTGTGATCTGTTTGGCCTGTGACCACTCAGGTGTATTTGCATAGCTGATAATCCTTTCTGAATGTTAAATATTATGTTCCCAGAAGCCTTGTGCCTACAGCATACCAGCTGCAGTTTATACTTAATGATTGAAACCACCCGGGTTTGATCATCAGGTTACATTTAAACAAAAAGTAAAATATGAGAGTTTTTAGGGGAAAAAAAGGTCTGTCAGAGATTTTTTGGAGTGGGAAATGGAAAGGCAGTTCTAGTATCAAAATCCAACCCAATTTGCACGTTTGTGAGACACTACAAATGTTATGGTAATCCAAATAAAGAGTGAGTTTGTGCACTTAAATTTTCCTTTTGGAAAGAGAAGCTTTTCAGCCTTCCCTTCAGAGTGCACTCTGTGAAGGAGCTATAGCAAAGCTTGAGTACCCTGTCTGAGGAACTTAGAAGGCTTTCCAATAGTGGTATCTTAGAGAATTCTAAAGTATCCTAGAAACTCCTGGTTTGTTCTGAGCTCTCCTGGAGTCAAGGGAAGAGGAGATGGGGGAGGGGCTGAGTTCCCCCCTGCCTGGCTCCAGTGCCATCCCCTGGCTCAGCTGTGGCACACAGGGCCTTGACGTCTTCAAATTTCCATCTCGTGTTCTCAGGCCTTGTGCTGGACCCTTGTGTTGTCACCTGGACACATCTCTGGCTTCTTGCAGACTGTCCCCAGGGCCAGCTCTGTGCTCAGAACTTTGGCCACCATGTCCTGTAATTCTCTTAGCAGCCCCTCCTGAGGAAAGGCCCATTGTAGCTGTGTCAGGGTAATGCACTGGCCAGGGTACCGCACACGTGCCTGGTGACTGCCTTGGCACGGCTGCCCATCCTGAAGCTACACAGCAAAGCTCTCCTTACTGAAATCCTGCTGCCTGTGCCTCCTGGGGTAGGCTGCCACTTAGAAAATGAAGTCACTGGCTTACAACAGCCCAAATGTTAAAAACCAGGATAATAAAGTTCACATGAGGGCAGTTGAAACATAGAAATGGAGTGCAGAGTGATGGGATGTGCCATATTTAAGCCCCTGCAGCATAAGACCACCTGCCTTCTCCAGCAGAGTATTCCCTTACTCCTGCTCCTCCATCCCAAGCTGAATGTCCACAGTGCTTTCCCTGGCTGTCACACTCAGCACCAGGAGCCCTGGGGAAACACTGCCCAGTCCTGCCCCGCTGGCATCCACTGGAAGTGCTGCAAGGTTGTTCCTTCTCCATTGCTAAGGTCCTGAGAGTTTCCAGAGATGCCTTTGTTAGCTCACCCTTGTCAGTGCAGCTGGACTTTGGACTGCTTGTCTCTGCTGCCAGGGTTTGGGAGGCCTTTCTGCACCCAGCCCTTGCTCCTGTGTTTGCTGGTTGAGATTCTGATTCTTGGCTTGCCTGGCTGGGTGAGAAACTTCCCTTTGGAGTTAAAGAGCTTCCAGAGTGGGCAGCAGGACACACATGGAGGCCACAGGCTGCCTTCTTGGGAATGTACCCAGAGCATTGCCTGCCTGCACTCACTCCATCACCGAGCTCCTCTGGGGGTTCCTTGCTAATAGCTTGGCTAAGGTGGAGTCAGGTACATAATGTCAACTATGTCCATTTAATTCAGGCTCAGTTGTGATAATTCATTCTTTGAATAACACATATTTGAATAATTATTTCAGGGATATCGCCTCCCTTTTTAAGACAGCAGAGCAGATAAGGTGGCTGTCAGCAGTCAAGAACTGCAGAAAGGAGGTGTACTGGTAAAATGGCAATTACACCAATGACCTCTGGGGTGTTTGAAGCTAAAGAATTGAAACAAAATAAGATATTTTTGCAAACTGTGTACTGTCCCATTCAAGCTGAATTAGTTTTGGATTGTCTGCCTTTTTGTTTTCTGATTTGACATAGAGCTGAAAGATTTCTTAAGCTTAAAGATTTTTAAAAAATAGTTTATCCAGGTATCTTTTGTCTAGGAATTCTTTTCACAAGACTAAAATTTTTAATCATCAGTAAAGATAGGGCACAAAAAAAGCTAAAAGTGATTGTGAAACTTTGAAGAGTGTAAATATGGAATGATTGTTTCAGAAAAATATTCTTCATTTTTCTCATTTTGCTGTTCAGGGCCTTTGGGATTTATCCGTTAAGTTGTAGCATTCGCCTGCATTTCCACATTGCGGTTTAAGAGCACTCCAAGCCTGAGCAGATTCCTGTTGCTGGAACAACCAAACCTAATAATTGTGGATTGCTGTCTCAGTGGTGCTTCTAGTCCATGCATGTCCTGAGTGATGCAGCAGTTTTTGGTGGAGTTACCGTGCAGTGCCTTGTGTGAGCAACAGCAGCAAAACAGTTTGCTGGAACTTGGCTTTCATTTGCTGTGTTCAGTGCAAAACTCTAAAGAGCCACAAGTTTGGTAGATAAATGAGCACTCTGTAGTGGAGGTGGGATTTCAATGGCACATCATCTCCTGGTGAGAATTTTATTAACATAATAGGCCATTCTGAGTACTCAACCTTAGTGATGGGTGGCAGAATTTCACAGATTTCCAGAGGAACTGTTGCTTTTCTGGCTTCCTATTTTATGTGCATCATCTTAGGGGTATTTCCTGTTGAAAAACCTTAAACTGAAGTCATTTTCACTATTTCTTAATAAAGAAAATGGTTGTTTTCCATACCATATAGAAGATGATTCCTCAGTTAGAACTATGGGGAGGAGCTAATATTCATAGCTCATTAGAAAAAAAGGAAAAATAAAGGATTTTATGAGCTGTATGGACACATAATTTTATATCCATTAAAAGCCTGAGAATAGAGCTCAAATGAGACATAGCTGTGGGAGGTAAGAAAAAGTATGAAATTGCTGTGTGTCAAAGAAAGTTTTAACTGCAGTGAGCTACTTTATTACTTTGTGAGAGTGCAGTTTGTTCATCGGGGCATCTGACAGTGCCTGGGGTTCAGGTTCACTGGGACTAGATTCTTAGGACTAGATTCAGAAGGGAGTGGGGTTCAGTGGAGGCCTGGAGCAGTGTTGAAGAGCCTGTTGCTCAGGAGCTCCCACTTGTTCCTGACTTCAGGTGGTGTCTGTGTGCTCAGGGTGCTGTAGTCAGACGTTCTTGCTCTGGCTGGTACCTTCTGTTAACTCGGCAGTTGTTTGTTCAGAGCTGCCCCTGTTGGGCCCAGTGCTGTGTCCCATTGCTCCATGTCTGGCAGGGGTTAATGCCAGGCCAGGTGCATCCCTGGGAATCCACACAGAGCTCAGCTCCACAGGAAGGGTGTGGAGAGGTGTTCTCCCTCCGTGTGTGAGGCGTGGCCTTGGTGCTGCTGCTGGCTCCTGCTGACTCCTGGGCCGGGAGCTGTGGCTCTCTGGGATTATGCCCTTCGTTCCCATTCAGCAGAAATTCATGAGGATGAAACCATCAGACTTCTGAAATTTCCATGTTGCATTTGCTCTTACTTACATTTCTAAAATTCTTAGAGCATCTTGTGTTTTCTCATGTTGTTGACTGTTACTCTCTTCAGGAGAGGCCTTTTTTCCCCAAGTATGAAGGGGTTTATGCTCAGTAAAGAAAATATTGTGTTGCTTTGATATGAACAAAACCGAGGAAAGAACTCCTGTCTGATTATAGTGCTGTGGTAAATTGAGAGCTGTATTGTCAAATAGTCTTTTCTGTGTGATTAAGTCAGAGAGACTCATCTGAACTGCTCTAATACACTTGGCCTCAAAAGTAAATAGTAATGGGAAAGCTAATAAAGGAAAGTGGCACTTCAAAAAACTTCTTTTCTAGTTAAATGATTTTGGTGAGATAATAAACACATGGAATGTGCAGAATGTATGATGGAATTTTGATTTACTGTAGCTGACTAAGAAACAGTCCTGGAGACCGCATCCTGGAGCACTGCTGTTTCTTCTCCACAAGAAGGCACTCTCTCCCCATGTTAAAAGAAGCTGCATTTCATTTTCATTTGTTTGTATTTCCTTGCACCCTGGCATATATTGAATTGGTGATTGGAAGTCTTATGGTCTGTATTTAGTTTGGGGTTTTTAGGCTTTTCTCTGGAATGGAGTTCTCTTCCACAAGAATCACACAATTTTGTATTTCAGCTAAGCATTGTAGATTGTGCAGCTTTAAACAGAAGAGTTTTCTGATTTGTTCTTCCTTCCACACACCCATGCCATTGCAGGAATGGTTCCTGTTTTGAAAAGGTACCATGGCTTCTTTTTGCAAGGCTTGTATAAGAAGCTTCCCTGAGGTTTTACCACTTCCTAAGCTCAAGAGGCTCATGGCAGTTCCTTCCCTGGTACAGGGGTGTTCTGAGCAGCCTCTCTGTCTGACCGGCCTGGAGACTGGTGGCTTTTCTAAGAAGTTTTCCTGACTGCCCCTACAGTCACTCTGCTCCCACTGTTTCTAAAATGAAGGAGCCCTGGTGGGAGCAGATTATGGAGTTCACTTGGCTCTTTTGTGAGGGTTCCTTATGGCTGAGTGAGGAGGAGGAGAGCCCAGGGCCTCGGGGCAGTGAGTGCCTGGAGCAGCCACATCCAGGACACAGATTTAGCTGGTCTGTGGCTTTGGTCTTGAATAAAAGACATTAAAGTGTAGATTGCAGCCCACATTTGATAAAGGATGTATGGGTTCACAGAGCATTTCCAAAATGGCCTTAATACTATTGCCATAAATACTATTGCAATAAAATTAAAATACTAATACATAAAAAGCATTGAGTTTACTCTGGACCCCACTGTAGTTTTCCAGAATGCAGCTGAGTCTCTTCAGGTAGCCTGCAGATGCTCTTTATTCTGTGTTTATGCACATAGGTTTTATATTTCTAGCACTGGATGCCTGCAACAGAAATATAGAGTAATAGGAACTAAAGTAATTGTTCGTAAGGAAAAGTGGCTGTTTCAGGTTGTTGTTTTCTGTGTACATTTATATTTTCACCATGCTTTCTTCCACAATAGGTACAAATTGCAGGGTATAGGTTGTGTTGCTAAACCACATTTATGTTTTCTGTTGTCAACTGCCCTATAATGAAAGGTTCAGGAATATGCATTTTTGCAAATAATTGTGATTATTTATAATGACTCCAGATCCCACTTGATTTAGCTTCCTGTAAGTTTTGGTGGAGGAGTATTATGCTGTTGGAATAACTTGCATTCAGTTCTCATGTAGTATAAAAATTAAAAAAAAAAACAACTTGAGATTTCTAGTTAGTTGTGGATTAATTATGGTTTAAAAAGAGCTAGTTCCTTTGTTGCAGCCTAAGAATCTCTCTCTTTTAATAGTTATAAAGGAGTTTCAGGAGTATGTAGAACCTGAAGAGGGTTACCAAGGATCGCCACAGAGGAGAGGCCCCTCGTCCGGCCAGGAGGATGAACACGTTTCCCTTCCCCTCGGAGACAACGTGCTGACTCACAACCTGGGCATTCCCGTGCTCGTGGTGTGCACTAAAGTGAGCCCCTGCTTCTCTTTGCTGCTGTGCTGGCTTTCATTGCTTCTCTGTTAGAGGCATGCTTTCTGCAGACAGGCTGAATGAATTCTGGATTAACAGTGGAGGGATTTGTTCTACAAGTGAGCTTGAATTATGGATTAACAGTAGAGGGATTTGTTCTACAAGTGAGCTTCTGCCATCGACATCAATTTTTACTTTGATGGAATAGTAATAACTTTATCAATTATATGTTAATTACTTTAGTGTTTGATTTATCAGTGCTATTTTAGAACCAGAGACTCAAAGTAAATGTGATGGGACTGTGTAAGAGTAAGGGAGGTGTTTTAAGATGTGCTGGGGTTAAATGCCTGGGTTTTTCTGGTTTGTTTTCCTGCCTCTCCCAGTGTGATGCAGTGAGTGTCCTGGAGAAGGAGCACGACTACAGGGAAGAACACTTTGACTTCATTCAGTCACACATCCGCAGATTCTGCTTACAGTGTATCCTTTTCTGTGCTGAGGAGATTGCCTCTAATCTGGAGGCAGTAAGAGATGCTTTCATGTTGAATTGCACAGAACATTCGTCCAAGAAATTGCTCTGCAAGATCGCTTGGTGTTTAGTTATTGGTTAGGGTATATGCTACACATACCCAACCTTAGGTAAGTATGTATATAGTTTGTTTTTTTAAAATGTTGACAGATGTATGAAATACTTTATAGTTTTTAAGTTGTGCATGGGACTTAG
The DNA here is from genome assembly GCF_901933205.1 of Camarhynchus parvulus. Lineage (NCBI taxonomy): Eukaryota > Metazoa > Chordata > Aves > Passeriformes > Thraupidae > Camarhynchus > Camarhynchus parvulus. Next base: position 19,111,711 of record NC_044581.1, on the reverse strand, counting down.
ACCTTTTGTTCTTTTATAAAGGGTTTGCCTTACATTTTGTGAAGTGTTCTTTCTTGGTTTTCCCCTCAGAAATTGCAATTTCCATGTAAGCCTGAGATCTGCTTCCATGTAAGCCTGGGAGGATGGATAATTTCTGTGTATGTCACTGAAAAGTGCCACGAGCCTTGCCCTGTTATATCCCCTTCACCCCTGTATACTAAATGTCTCTAGTTTTGCCTAGTTAGTAGCTATAAATCTATTCATTCCTGTTTTGAAATTCTTATTGTAATTTAGAAACTGTATATTACCTAATTTTCCTTAACCAGAAGCCCAGATGGGGCTGCCTTGATTTATACATCAGTTAAGGAGGAGAAGAACCTTGACCTGTTGTATAAGTACATTGTACATAAAACCTACGGTTTCCAGTTTACCACACCTGCCTTAGTGGTAGAGAAGGATGCAGTTTTTATGTGAGTCACTGGACAAGCAGCATTGTGCCAGGGGGGTTTATTTAGCACTGCACTGCATGTAACATGGATATAAAAGTAAATTAAATGGTATGTTGGTCAAAAACTTAGTATGCAAGTCTTGTGGAATCCCAAATTTAAACAGCAACTTAGTGCATATTACTTGACTCAGACTATACCACTCCCGTTTTTGTATCCTTGGAATTTAGCTGAGTAATAGGGCTAATCTGTAAGAAAATTGCCTTATTTAAGTAGAGGGCAGTAAATAAATGTTCTCTGTAGAAGCTGTAGAAAAAGTAAAGCTTTATTCTCTTTACAGACCTGCTGGTTGGGACAATGAGAAGAAAATTGCCATTTTACATGAAAACTTCACAACAGTAAAACCAGAAGATGCATATGAGGACTTCATTGTAAAACCTCCTGTAAGAAAGGTAAAAAGGGGTTACTTCTTTCTGTATCCCAACAGATAAGTAGAGTTTGCTCAAATGGCTGCTAAGGACTATTAATAATGAGGAACTCCAAATACAAATGTAACTCTTTTCTTTAATCTAAATATGTGAAATGTCAGGCTTTCATTTATTAGTTATTTAAAATACTGCAAGCAAACCCAGAAACCATTCACCTTATTGAATGAAAGGCAGTCCAGGAATAGCTGTTTTTACATTTATCATTTTTGCATGCATGGGGCAGAAACACACCCATAAAATGGAAAATTCTTTTGTAGGACATTTCCATTTGTCCTCACATGGCTTTGAGGTTGCCATGCAAAGGCAAAGCAAGATCATCTCAGCTCACTGAAGAGATGCAGATGAGATCAATATCCAAAGTTAAAAAGAGGAATGTGGCTACTTACCAAGTGCTTATCTCTGTAGGACAGTGCTGGCATCACTGTTCATCTACTCCAATATTTTTTATTTTACAGTATTTTTTAATGGCAACTTCTTTAATGGTACTATTATTTTAAGTGTGAAAGAACAGTTTAAAAAAAAGTGAACAGTAGTCTTAAAGATTTGCCTCTCTCTCTTCCCTTTTGATCACCAAAGCATAAAAACCAGTTACAGTAATTCCAGTTTTTACTTATAACAACAAAATGTCTTGTTCAACAGTTAGTCCATGATAAAGAGCTGGCAGCAGAAGATGAGCAAGTATTTCTTATGAAGCAGCAGGTAAGAATGGAAGAATGAAAATAAGTTCTTGCTATGTAAGATTTCACTTTAATTTCTCCCTTGTTATTGCCTTATTTTTTCATTCCTAATTTAAATCACCAGGTAGCTGTTTCTCAGCTTTGCAAATTCAGATGTAATTGTGAAGTAAGACTTTATTCTAACAAATGCAAGTAGGAAATTCAGTCACTTAACTTGGCAAGTTGAAGGGAAGATATGCTGAAAACAGAAAGAATGTTCATGTCAAAGGAGAAGAGGAAGAAGAGACTTTGTATTTCACCACACAGTTGTATTGATCTGTGAAATAGAAATACTTTTAAAACCTAACAACTGGGCATTGCAGTTTCCTTACAGCCAGAGGTTTGAAAGACTTTATTGTGTCAAATTTGGCTATGCTGTAACTTGTTATTTTCTTTATTACTCTATAGTTTAAAAAATATAGCAATACATCCCTATCCAGGATTATAAATGTCCTGGAGGTTACAGACTGGGGTGTCTGTGATTTTGGCTTTGAGTTCTGGGCTGGCTGTGTGAAACAAAGGCCCAAAGCTTATTTACTCCTTGCAGTCAGTCCTCTAGAGGCAGAGTGGGGAAGTATGGAAATATCAAAGAGGAATCCTGTAAATATCAGGAAAAAGATCAAGTAAATTTATGGTTACTCAGCTTCACTGTATTTTATTCCTCTGTATTCTTTGAAATATATTTAATATGCTAATGTGTTGTTTTTGCAGTCATTCCTTGCCAAACAGCCAGCAACGCCTACAAGAGCATCAGTAAGTAGATCCAAGGAAAAGAGTAGGAGGTGTTTTGTTTCCTTGAAGGGAAAAAGGGAATGATTCTAACCTGCAGAGATCCATTTTTTATATTTAAGTGTAACCTACATAATCTCTGCAAACTGCAGAAAGGAAATAAATAATGAGGCAATATTTTAAAATGTTGCTTATGAATTCACTGTGGAAACATTGGATTATTGAACTGAAAATTTCCTGCTGTGATTCAGCCTTTCCTGTAATAGTGGCACATTTTCCAAAATAACTGATTTTTTGGGTGCTTGTTTGTTTTCTTTCTCCATTGTGATCATTACAGTGTCAGTAGAAAGGCTGAAAAAGTATGTGATGTTAAACTTGCTTAATGTAACTAATGCTTTGAAATTCTTTTCTGATGTGTGTGATTTGGACTTTTTAAGGAATCTCCTGCAAGAGGCCCTGCAGGATCCCCAAGGACTCAAGGCAGAGCTGGTCCCACCAATGTACCCAGTGCCTCACCAATCACATCAGTTAAGAAACCAGATCCAAATATTAAAAGTATGAATGAGCCTTTTACTGTTCTATCATGTGTTGTTTCCCTTAACGTGAATCCTCTTCTGTAGAAAGATTTGGGTACTTATTCACTAATTGTATAGCTAGTTTAATAACAGAAATGCATTTATGACATAACTTTGGATTGTTTTTTTTTCTTTTCTGGTCATTTGTGTGACTTGGAATAGAGTTCTGTTACTGCCAAGCAATCAGACAGAGGTCGAATGCATCCTAATTTCCTTAAATTGCCTCAATACATTTCTTATGAATCAAGTGGATTATTAGGGTGGAGACTGCTCTAAACTATGAACAGTTTTATACTTCATATCACTTATTCTGGAATCCACAGCAAACCCTGTTCCACTAAGCCCTCTCTGGAATGTCATTTGCTGTAGCAGATGGAGTCACTTGGAAATGAGATCTTTCCCTGACATTCAGCTCCATGGCATTGAGGGGCTTCTTTACCCTCTGGGCATTAAGAAGGTCGGCAGGGCCAGTGTTGTTTTTTGTTGTGCACTGTAGGGCCATGCCTCACTTCCAGAGGGTAAAATGCCCTTCTGGATCCTGTCTCATTGCTGAATTGCCAAGTTTTGATTTGTTAAAAGCAGTGTGGCATGAAAGGCTGTACTGGGACATCTGTGCAAGTTGTTAATGGGCTTATTAGTCTTTGAATTTCGTGTCTGTATCTTGCTCTTGGCTTTTACATTTATTAAAAGCTTTAAAATGTACAAATATTTAGATTAAAATTTCATTACACCCCCCCATCATTCCAGAAAAGCAGGAATGTGCATTCAGCCATCTCTGCCTATGCCAAGGTATGCAAAGGACTGGGGTATTCAAACTGAACAAAGGGCAGATTTTCTCAGAGCTGAGGTTTATTTCCTTGATTGGCAAGAGATTTGTATCTATGTGAAAATAGGTTATAATTTACCAGCTCTCAGTGTGCTGTATAATCAGTATTTGGGTTTTTTTTTGTCTTTAGATAATGCTGCAAGTGAAGGTGTCTTGGCTAGTTTCTTTAACAGTCTCTTGAGCAAAAAGACTGGCTCTCCTGGAAGTCCTGGTGCTGGAGGAGTGCAAAGCACAGCCAAGAAATCAGGTAATTGTTTTTAATAGTTGATTTGGCTCGTTGGTCCCTGGGTGTGTCTCTTACAGTGGTCAGCAAAGTGACAGACCTTGACAGATGACAGTACAAAATGTCTTTAAAAGAAGAACTAAACTACTGCTGCATCACAACTCCAGGGCTTCTGTTAAATTCTGTTAATTTTTAGTGAAGTTGCACTGCTGGGATTTCAGTGACATTTGAGTCTTGATCCTATGCTGAAAGTGCTGATTTATTTTTCAACTTCAGAATTCCTTCCTTTCTTTTCCTGATGCTTCACTGTTGCAAAGGAGATGCAGTTCTTTGGGTTTGGGCTGGAGTTAGCAGTGAAACTATTGAAAAATCTCCCCAGAGTTCAAGCTGAAATGAATCACTGCTTGTGACAGCTTGAAGTTGTTCACTCGTTAATTATTTAGAATTTTATTGCAATCCAGCACAGCTGGTAACACTGACAAATGGGTGCCTTCTGTGTGTGTGCTGTGACTGCACTGTGGGAGATCCTTGCTGATAAATAATGCAGCAGTTCAATGAAAATGAAAGAAACCTGTCAGAGTGGTTGGTACCTACCCAGACTTGGTGGTGCAAAATACATTGTCCACCTGACAGGTGGAATTCACTGCTTTGATTCTTTGACTGTTTCTGTTCAATACTGGCATTCCCATCACACTGAATGTTCAGGAGCTTTCCTTCCAGAATTCTTTTACTATTAAATTACTGATAGATACACTCCTTCTGATCCCAAGCTTGTGCCATCTTGTGGGTGTTAATGGTGATGCCAACCCCACAGTTCCTCAAACCCACAGCTGAGAGGGGAAAGTAAGGCTTTCTGAACTGGAAATGAGAAATATCTGCTCCCAGCCACACTGATGGTTCTGTCAGTCAGAGAGCCAAGGCAGTTGCAGTCTGGGTATTTTTAAATTTCTTTTTAACTGGGAAGATTTATATATACATTTTATGTTCTAAAAGTTCAAAAATTCCAGGATTGGACTTACAGCAAGTCAGGTGTGATTTTTTGTGGGTTTTGTTTCAGCATGGTGAATCTTGTAATTTTGTCTTTATTAAATTTAATTATGATGAAGATAACAAAAGGGGTTTATATTATATATTATTTCCATAATAATGTTGTTTCTATGTTATAAAAACACTGAACTAATTCTTTCATAATCCAGAATGCCCTCTTCAATTAAACACTGGAAGATGTCCCCTGCTTCATCAAATGCAGCCTCATGTTTTACTCACAAAGTCAAAATAAACTTTATAAAAATAGAACTGGAATTATTTTTAGGTGTTATTTCTTCCATGCTTTCTACCTGAAGCAAAGTCTGTTGGAAAGTACCTGGCTAGGGATTAAAAATCAAACTCAGAAATAAAAGCTGTAATGTCACCTTTCCAGGAAGCCTATTCCAGTATTAATTTTTCAGTCACATTTTTCCTTTGCCCAGTCTTTCTGAATCTCAGTACTCTTGGTCTTGTTTGGGTGGCAGTGGAGCTCAGTGCAGCCTCTTTGTGTTTGCAGCAGTGTTTGGGTTTGAAAGCTGTTCCCCTTTGCCTGTGACTTGTGTGTGGGCTGCAAGAACAGATTTGTGTGCAGGCCATGCTGTCTGGCTGTGACAGTTCTGTCCCCCTGGCACTCTGCTCACCCCCGTTTGCTTTGTGCTCAGAAACAGCTGGGGATGGCAGACAAGGCCCTGCCTGCCCTGAGAGGGCATGAGCTGATCTGTGCTAGAGATGTGCTCTGTTCTCATCTCTCAGGGGGCCACGGCGTTGAGTTCATCTCTGTGGCACTGAGCAGGACCTTCTATAACAGTTCAGCCAGTTTCATACATTTTATGCCTCCTGGAAGGAGGATTTCTAGTCTGTATCAAATTCAGTGTCTCAAAAGCTTGTGTGTTTGCTTAATCATTGTTTTCCATTCTATCATCATGCATTGCTTTGGTAATTTATGTAAATAACTTTTTCCCCAATCCTGTCTTTCCAAATCGATTGTTGTCTCTTCAGGCACACTTTCCTACATATCTGCTCTCTTCAATAGCAGGACACAGTAGATTGCTGAATAAAAGTACTGACCAGTGCTATGGATAATTAATGGGTAATTTTATTAATTAAAATCCATTCATTTTCTCTGAAATATCAAGGACTTTTTTTTAAAGTTCATTTCTGTGAAGGTGATGTGAGATATGATATCGACCCCTTCTGCACAGGACCTGTTATCCTTTCATAGAAATGTGGGTGGCTTGGCAGAACTTGTCAGGACAGACCCTGCTGGTTTTGGGCTTGTAGGCTGTTCTAAGCATCTAAAACATAACTGCATTTTCTGGGAAAACTGCTAAACTAGTCTGTAATGGACTGTACTCTATGAGTCTTCTAGAATATTCTATGCCTTCCAGGACTTTCAAAGATAACAAGCTTTTTTACTTTTTTTTTCCCTTGTGTCAGCATTAACTTCTAATTGGAATAGATAATTTCTGTCCTGAAACATGTAGACACAGCAATCATACATCCTTCCTTAACTTTGATTTTGACAGACTAAATTAGACAGGTTCTGGTCTCCTGCTAGAGGCTGAGCTCTGTTTTCCCCACTAGTTTCTTCATCATTCACACACAATGATCAGAATATTGTACTGAGCTCTGCAGATCTCCCTCACTGTAGTGCCTGCTGCAGCAGTTCTCTTTCTAGGGTGGAAGTGCTTCTCCTGAATGATCTCAAGGTTGGCTTTTCTTGGCTACATTGAGCTGGCAGCTCCTATTCCTTTCCTGGCTTTGGGAACAGAACAGTTGGCTTTCACTCCCAGGAGAAGGTGCCTGTTCTTGTCACCTGCTGTGCTCACACCTTGTGTGAACCAGTGTAAGATTAAACTGTGCTGAGAAGGTAAGGGCTCCTCATGCTGCTCCCTCTTGTTGGGTTTGTGAGGTACCTGGTCCTGGTGAGAGCAGAAGAGATGACCTGTTCCTTTGTGGAAGAGTTGAGCAGAACATCAGAACATCTTGGGGAAAGCATTATTTCCAGCAGCATCCTCTGTGCAAGTAAATGTGCTAAAATTATCTTTGTAAGCATTTCAAATGTCTAAACTGTTTAAAGAGCCTGAGGTTTTCAGAAGGTTGATGACAAAAATATTTAGCATTAAAGAGCCCATCTGTTTCTCTCATAGCTAGGAGTAGCCTGAGGTTGAAATGTTGAGACTCTGTCCCAGCATGAGTGACAATGTGGGTCTCAACAATACTGGTCAGCCTCATTGATGGATTGGTTTCTATTGTGACAGTTCTTACCTGAGAAAAATCTGTCTTCTGGGCAGTGTCATGTCCATTTTTCCTGCTATGCTATGCTACTTGTTTGCCTTTGTTTCTGGACTCTTTGATGTCTAGACCGTGATATTTCAAAAAACTTCAATTGGTTATTTCTGTGGTGGATTGTTTCTCTACATATGAACTTCTATAGTCACACAGTTATTTCATTTATATTCAGAAGAAGATCCTTGCAAATTCTAAGGCTGCCTTCCCTCTCTATTCCTGTACAGAGGATAAAGAACTCGGGTTCCCTGCTCTCACTCTGTTCTAGCAAGGGGAATTGTACAGACCTGAGGGCATGTAATTGTCCAGAGCACATCTCACTGAATGAGGCCTTCACTCCTTGAAATTTATAGGGAAACTGAAAGCAAGTGTCACTGTCATTCATAATTGAGGGGAAACTCTTATTTTCTTAAAAACTGCTCCTTGTATTTCTTCTCCTTTGGAAGGTGCTCCCTGTGGTAGGAAAGAGGAGTATGTTCCTCTGCATTGGGAGAGTTTTTCCTGCCCACATGAGGTATTTGCAGGACACTGCTTGGGGTTATTTTGGAGCCCTAAGGAGCCAGTTCATCCAGCATAAAAAACAAAGTCATGGTTTTTCTTTAGATCTGCTCTTGTTTAAGTGAGGATTTTGTGTGGCCTTTATTGTTTTAGGGTTTAGGGTTTTTAAACTCCCAGGTGCCATTAATCTACACATGAAGTGTTTTGTATTTTAAGTTCTGTTGCAGTGCATTAATTAATGTACTAACGCCTTAATTTTGCTTAAATACTCCTACTTTGAGTAGATACCGTGTACAGTGCTGTGGCTTATAAAACCTTTCTAGTGATTAAAGGTAACCTTTTAACTTGGTTGTGTCTTTGTACTTTGGAAAAAAACACTTGAATCTCTACCAGTCAAATCTTACCTTCTTAATGTTTTCAGCATGTACCCTGGAAAAAATCCACCTAATATTTCACACACATTTGAGCTGGAAAACAGATGCTTGTTAAATTCTTTGGCTATGTAAGGGAGCTGTACATGGTTATATAATCTACTTTTTGTCTAAAAAAATAGCTTTTTAATCTTAAATGGTTGTGTGCTCCATGCATTAGGATATATTGTTCCAATTTTGGTGATGAATTTGTCTGTGGGTTTATAATTTTCAGGAACACTGAAGTAAGCTGATGGTTCAATTAGAGAATTGTTAAAAAGTTTTGAGTCTAATATAGAAACGTAAGATATGCCTTCCCATTAAATACCTCAGTGTGTCTGGTTCCAATTGAAGAAGTGCTTTGAAGTGCCTACTTGGAGATATTACATGGGTATGCAATTCCTGTCCCCTTTTGAAGGGAAGCGTTGTCTGCAGATATCAGAGTTCTTCCTGTTACTTATTTCATATTCAAATGCGATGGGTTTTCTTTTTTAGCAAGTGTCCTACATACCTTGTGCTTAAAAGTTGGGTTTAAATAAAGTCCTTGCTATCAATGCCTATAGTAGAATTGTGTATGGTTGATTTTTATGGAAGATTCTAAATATACTTATTTTTAAATGTTAGTTGCTATAAACATATCACTGGTAGTGTTGTGCTTTTTCCTGCTGTGTAGTTCAGCTTTTCATCTCTTTAAAGTGAATCAAACTTGGGTATCAGTCTTTACACAAAAAATACCCTGCATTGTGCCAGGCTCTGTGGCCTTGGGAAAGTGGCAAAATAATGAGAAATAAATAATATATTGTCATCTAAAGGTGATTTATTCAACACTTGTGCTTCTTGGTTAAAACATTTCATTGAAACTCAATTGCTTTGTGTTCTTTTTCTCTCCAGGACAAAAGACAGTTTTGGCAAATGCTCAGGAGGAGCTGGACAGGATCACTCGCAAGCCTGACCCCATGGTAACAACAAACTCTCCTCCAACAGAGAACGAGGCTTGATGGGCAGAACAATGCAGATGTAAATGACCAAATAACTATGTATAGTGATCTGATAAGACCAGGAATTTTCTGCTATGGCAGATGCTATCAGTTTCTCGGGGCAGGGGAAATGAGCTTACTACATCATTGCCTTGTCCCAGTAAAAAGTGCACATTCAGGAAGTTTGCATATAAAATCCCTCTGTATAAGATAACCATTTAGAGTTTATATAGGGCAATTCTTTTGGTTTGGAGGTAAAGCAGGTGCAGCTGCATTTCCTGTTGTGAAGAGCACAGAGAAGCAAAATGGAGAATTCTCTTAAAAGTACTACTGACTGCACACGAGGCAAGGAAGAGAACTGAAACCCTCTTTCAGAGTTTCTGGAATTGGCTACTTGTATGTTTGCAATGCGTTATATTCTTGGAGTGGTGGTGGTGGAACAGCATTAACTGGGGGAAAGAAGCCAAGGTGGGGAATGGAGCCCTAAAAGGGGAAACGGATTGGGACAGCGAGAAACCGGAATGTTGGATTGACTGGAGAGGAGCAATGTTGTCAAATCCTGTGTTTCACAGGGGGTAAATAGTCACTGTTTTTAAAAGACTACTTTACATTGGAGAATTCCAGGCCAAACACTAAGAACCATGGGAATTTATTCTTGTTATAAATCTTGTTTTAGTTTTTAAAGAAGTCTTAAGAGTGTGGATGCCCTTTCTGGTGTAGCTGACAAAGGGAGAAACTAAACTTGTTTAGCTCCAAGTGCCTGGCACAGTATGTGATGTGTCTTTAGAAGGTGCTTGAACTTATTGTGCACTGTAGTACAAACAGTCACTGTTTGGTTTTATTTGAAAAACAGTAGTTTGGCAATTTGTATTTAATTTTAAATCCTGTTTTCTGATAGCTTCTGCCTTTTTTATGCCAAGAGGCTGGCCTATGAAGAATGGTGGGTGACAGATCATTTTCCCATAATGAAATGTGCTACAGAACACTCTCAGTATTTTTCTTTCTTACTTTTTTGTAACTAAATATTAGCTTCCAAGCTAAAATGGATTCCTGCCTTACACCTATGGAGGTTTTTAAAAAAAACTTTCAAGGCCCTAGTTCCAACCACATCTGCTGCAGGTGCAGCTAACTCCAATTCTGAAGGTAACCTAAAAAGTATGAATGTGTACACAATGGACATCCTGAAGAAGTTGTTTTGTGTTTTCTTTCATGTAGCATTTCATTTGAAAAGATGGGTTGTGGTTGTCCCCGTTGCTCTAAGGGAGCCCTGTCCATGGTCACATAAACCCTCATTCTGTACAAACAAACACAGCTGCAGTGGTTACTGAAATGGCACTTTGATTTTATACACAGTATGCTTGTTTTACATGGACACACTACCAGAAATTAAAAATACCAAGCATATTCTGTGCTCTTAATGCTGAAGGGAAAAACCACAATTTGAATTATACAGAGTTTACTTTTTATTAATATGAACTTGTTGTACTAAATCTGATGTCTGGATATAACTTCCCTAATATATATTGTTACTTTAAGATACAGAATTAGACTGACCACTAACACAGTGCTGAGTGTTAACCTCAACTCCTATGTTACAGCAAGAAGCTGTTCGTGTGAGTCTGTCTGGACATCTATAAAGCTAAGAGTATTTACTTGCCTCTTTGACAAACATTATCATGAGTATGTTACTTGTGCCAGTTTTTTTGTTGAAAATACTCTATTTTTGGTTTTGGTTTTTGTTTTTTTTTTTTTTTTTACTTTTTTAAGAAATGGTATGACCTGAAGTTATACAGTTGTCTAGATAACAGTTAGACTAAGACTGTGGCTGGCTGATGGTGATGTGGATGCACTTTCTGGTGTAATGGGTGCCAGTTGCAAGTTACCACACCAGAAGTAATTACACACTGTCCTTCTGACATTGAGAAGTGAGATTGGAGACTAAACCATCAACAATTGGACAAGAAAACTAAAGTGTGTGATTGTAATGGCATAGTTTGAAAACCTCAGTCTGAAACTGCCTTTTTTTGTCATCTAACCTGATAAGCACTTTTCTAGCAATATGGCTAAAACTTACAATGGAAGTATTTTCCATATGTATAAAAATGTTGAGTATACTAAAACTGATCAAAACTGTTACTGTGTCATAACTTACCAGCTTTGAAGAAAGACAAAACAGGGACAGATTTCCAGTTTCTAATTGCAAGTGAATGCTCCTAGTTTACTGAAGAGAGGTGTAAGTAATGTAGCATCCTGTGGGTGCCAAAGTCTGCTGGCTTTGGTGAGCTGCACAGTTGTTATTCTGGTGTCTTCAAGCATTGGAACCAAAGGCCAAATGCAAACAGCCTTTACATTTTCAAGTGAAACTTCATTTTATTTGCAGATACACTTGTATGGTAGACTGTTTAAACTATTATATGCCTATATTTATATGCATTATAGTGACTGCATCTACTGTTCATGTTTAAACTAAGAAAACAAAAAATGAAAGCATTCAACTTGAAGCAAATAGAAAACTTTAAAGATTGGCCCTCCATAAAAATGCTGTGGTTATGCTGCTTGATTTTAAGTTTGCACTTTTTTTATTGGCATTAAAAAAAAAAAACAACTGTTTAAACTGAACAGAATTTCGTATTTTATTTAATTTAACTACGTTGAAAGTGACTGCTCTGTACATCGTGAACTTAACAATATACATGCTGTAAATGAAAGTTCACTGTCCTGTATACTAAGTTTATTGGTTTTTCTTCCAACTTACAATTAGGACTGCAAATGTATGAAACAAACCTTAGTCCACTTGTATGGCTTTAACCAGGTGCAGTATGCAGTCATGTGGAACCTTGCTTTCTAGTGCTGGCAAAATGAGGACGTCTTTAATTACTGGCTTCAATAAACATGAATCCAGACTGCTTTCTGCTGTGCTTTTGTCTGGGAGATGCCCTCCTGGCACTGTTTGTGTGGGAGCAGGGTGTGGGTAAGCTCTGTGAGCAGGAGGAGCCGGTTGGCTGGGAGCTGCGTCCCTGGGTTAGTGACAGCTGCCAGTGCCAGTCCTCTGGAGCTGGGAGCAGTGTCCTGTGCCAGTGGAGCAGAGCTGTGCTTGGGACAGCTCACAGCACAACTGCTTTGGTCCAAAATAATGTATTTCATTGGGCTGGGGGGACAGCTGTGTGCTTCACCAGCTTCAGATGTATTTTGTGGAATACTGTTCCCAAGCACAGCACTGATCCTGAATTAGCACGATTCAAAACCAGGCTTATGGGAAGTTTAAGGAGTGAATTGCTGGAGTGTTGAAAATCCCTCTTGTCTGCCAATAGTCAACTGTTCTCACTTGGCTGGGTGTAAGAAGAGCTTCCCAGTAAGCACAGAAGGAGTGGGCATTTAATTAGGATTCTGCTGCTTGTTTTCATCGTTTGTTTCATTTCATATCAATTGGATGCCTCTGTTCCCCTGCACAGATTGAAGCTCTAAGTATGAATGTTTCTTGAGTCACCCTGCCTCTGAAATATAAATCAGCTAAGCTTTGGCTTTCTGGAATATAATTTCTCCAGAAGGGAATGCTTATGAGGCCATGAAACAATTATCATTTTAGAATTGCCATAATGTTTTCATTAGCTCATTAATGTGAATAATTAATTTTAACCCTTTCAGATGGGCTTTAGAAAATATTTTTTGAGTATATGAAGAGAATTCTATTCTATTCTATTAGTCTGGGAGAAAACCAAGTGAAGACTTCATCTTCAGATGAGGTGAAGTTGAAAGTGACTTTGGAAAGATGGTGACAGTGGATGGAAGTGGAAGAACTTATAACTCTGACTTTGTTGCTCTTCAACTGTAATTCATTTCTTTTCAAAGCAAAATGTCCCAAAGTTAGGGGGAAAAATTGGGATAATAAGGCTTTGGTGCAGAAGAATCTTTCTTAAGGCTGCTCTGAAGGCTGATTTAAGCTTTCTAATCTGCTCTTAGAAGAGGAGTCATTCACTGCCTGTGCTGTTCCAAATGGTGGCATTAACCTCTCTGGCTTTTCAGGTGTGGCAGGGTTTTGTTAGAGAATGAACTGCTCGGGTAAGAGCCTCTGCTTGAACAGAAGAGTGAATTTCTGAGTCATTGCAGTTCAAATGCCTGCATAGGAGAAGCTGGGGGTTAAGAGGTTGTTATCGATGACCTGAAGGAGACTCTGCTTGTCTGGGTCTGTGTTTAGAGCTTGAATGGACTGTTTGGTACCAAACCCAAACTTATCTGTTGCATGGTCTTTTTCATTTAAAAATAAATAATGTATTCATAGGATAGATACAGTTTAATTCCAAAGGCACTCTTTATTGGAATTCAGTTTCCCTTCAAGGAATTGACATTAAAATTCCAGCCTGCCATGCTGGAATGCCTTTGTAATAATGAATTTCTCCTTCACTGACCCACTCAGATTGTGTGGAGAAGACAACAAGCACAAATAATCACAAAAGCCAACAGTCTGAGCTGCTGCTTTGGGACACTGCTGGCTCCTGTGAGCTTCCTGCACTCCCTGTAAGTGGTTTATCAGCAGCTCCATGGAATGGGCACTGCAGGTGAGCACAGGGTGGGATTGAATGGGATTTCTGCTCCCTGGAAGAGTGAAAGGAAGTGATCTCTGCTTCCACATGTACCTCAGTGAAATTCAAATGTTTTGAAAAAAGCTCAACGAATTTTCTCCAGTGAATTTCTTGACAAGTGGTAATATAAATATCCTGTTACAATGCTTCCAAATCAGGCATGTCTCCAAAAACCTGAAGGATAGGGCACCTAATTCTGCTTTGGTTGTCTTAAAAGAATAAAAAGGCTTGCAGCATCAGCACCACGGCCATGGTGCAGCATCAGCAGCACAGCTGTGGCTGCTGAGTGCAGCAGTGCCCCAGGAGCACGGTGCTGCTGTGGCCAGCAGTGATGATGCCAGCGCTGTGACCTGGCAGTGTGAGTGGATCTGGAGCACTGTCACTCTCTCAAGGAGCTCTGTAATCCCTGGTTTGTTCCAGGAGTCAGAGCCCCCCGCTGTGAGCTCCTGGAGGGCTTTATGGGAAGCATGGTAGTAATTACATGCAGGAGGTCTGTGAGATTATGTCAGAACCAAGGGAAGCAATTAATTTTCTTCGTTGCCTTTGGTAGCAGACCTTGTGCAGCAGAACCAACACTATGAGTAGTAACACTTTATCTGAGGGAAAAGATCCCTCACTCCCCTTTCCCTAACACTTAATTATGTTTTGATGAACATTTCTGGAGCTGAAATATTCCAAGCCCGGGAGGTGGCAGGCGTGGGATTGGTGCCTAAAGGTGACAATGCTGGATATGTCTACAAAGGCATTGGCAAAGGGCAAAGGCACTGCTTGTCAGCTTCCCTCAGTAATTCCTGTTTGGCAGATTCTTTTTGTTTTGATATCCGAGTATCTTCCAAAGAGTGAGCTGATGATTTTTTTCCCAAAGAAAAGCAATTCCATTCAGTTTTTTGTATTTTAATATGAGTTAAGGTGTTCTCCTTTTAATTTCGAGTTGACTAAATTGACACTGGTTTGACTGGTTTGTTTCTTTCAGAACAAAAGCTGAAATAGCAGAGTCCTGCACTGAAAGCCAACAGTTTTATCTGTCCACAAGGAAGCTGAATTAGCTTGCACAAGCTGCCTTTGAAAAGTGTGAGCTTTTTCACTACAAATGTTTTGTATGTAACATCCAGTGTAGCTTTATGACATAAAAATGTCATCTTTAACTTGAGCCTGTGTGGTATTCACATGGCCTCTGAACAGAGAGAAGCTGTGAGACAAGCAGAGAAGGAGGAAAACACAATTCTTATCTGGCTTGCTGTGCCTGTGCTGTGCTAAAGCAGAATGCAATGTGGAGATGGTTTACCCACAGTGAGGGTGTTTGGTTCCCTTGGCCTGCCAGGGCCAGGTGTGTGTGTGGGACTGTCACTGACAGCCACGGAGAATCAGAGATGAGTGCAGGGTGAGCGCTTGTGAGCAAGAGTGAGTGCAGGGCAGATTCAGTTTAGACACAATGTACATAGTATAGTATAATAAAGTATTCTTTGGCCTTCTGATGATGGAGTCAGATGCATCATTCTCTCTCCCCTTTGTCGGAGTCGCCTTTGATTTACAATAGGCTTGCCCAAAACAATCCCTCAAAATATGCCAGAAATGGACTTGCAACTACTGCAAGCATGTGCAGTGAAATATTAAAGTTGAGGAAAGGAAAATGCCATTGTAGATCTCTGGCACTCACCTGACCAGTCTGACAGCATTCCAAAAGTCAAGGACTTGCCTTTTAGAGAGGGAGTGGAATGGACTTCACTGACAGAACAGGGGGAGTGAGACCCCTGAGGGTGGATGGATGGATGGATGGATGGATGGATGGGTGGATGGATGGATGGATGGATGGATGGATGGATGGATGGATGGATGGATGGATGGATGGATGGAGAGGGCTGCTGAGATCAGATCCACTCTGTGTGTTGTCCATGGCCTCAGTGAGAGGGACTGCAGGACAGTGCTGTGCCCTGAGGGCACCAAATTAAAACTTCTCCTTTGCAGAGGAGGAAAATGATTACCCACAAAGGACTTGGTATACTGCCGATACTCTGGAGATTATTAGAAAGTGAAGATGTTCCAAATTTTCTGATGTTCTGAAGGAGTTCAGTTACTGGGCCTACAGGCAGAGAAGAAGAAGTAGAAGAGAACTCCATTTCATTAAAGACCAGTCACTGAATGCACAGAAAATCTCTTGAATGCAAAACGAAGGCAGAAGGAGGGAGAGCTCTGGGCACTTCCAACCAAACCCACAAGTGGCTCTTTCTCCCTCAGCTGTGGAGGTCAGTGATGGAGCCTGACCTCCACAGCTGGGCTCAAGCTTTGGTAAGAGTTGGGAGTTCCTGTGGTGATGGGCTGGTTTGGAAACAAGGGAACATCTGCCCTTGATCTGTGCAAGAGATGGGGGCTACTGAATTAATACTGGCATTTGTTTATGCTGTGAACCTGAATTATTACTTCCAGGTTTGTTTTCCTGGGAAGAGAACACATGCCCCAGGACAACACTGGATTCTCAGTAGGTGACTAATAAACTGTGCTTAACTGGCTGAATCAGGATGTTTTGACCAGTATCTTGCAATGCTGAGAAACTGGCAAGATCTGATATTACTTAAAACAGTAAAATCCTGTCAAAATCTCTCCCAAGTCACCTTTCAGCTGAACAGAAGTACAACACAACTATTAAGAGAATGCTGTCATATTTCAAATATTTTTAGCATGGTTTCCACTGCTTTTGCATTTGTGCTCTGTCCTGTTCTGTCCCCTCCTCAAAAATAACTTAAATCTTTTGGCCAGTTTCAGTGACAAGAAAGATCTCACAGACAGCTGACTTAATCCCAGTTGCATGAAAATTAAGGGCTTGGTGGAGACGATAAATCCAAAGATTTCCTCTGCTTTAGGCAGGGATTGCCAAGGAAGTTTGGCTGGTTCCTAGGCGAGCCCAGCCAAACAAAGATCTGTGGTCTGCACACACAGAACCTGGCGCAGCGCTGGCTTCCTTCTGCTCGAGCAGGGGTTGGAGGACAGAAATAGGAGCTGAGCTGCTCCCTGTGCAAGGGGACCCTGGGGAGGGGGCTGGGGCAGTGGCCTCGCTGGGAGGGGTGAGGTGGGGAAGGTGGGAAGAGAAGACAAGCCTGCAAGGAATCAGGATTTATTAGTCCCTCTGTGTATGGCTGTGGAGAGCTGGGGCCATATGCCTGCTTTGGGTTTATAGTCAGTGATGGAAGACTTGAAATTATTTTTCCTGTTGAAAAAAAAGCCAAAAAGCCAAAACTTTCCCTTCCATGTACAAGACCCATGTAACCAAAGAAACACTCTGTGAGGGAATGAGCCAGATGAGCTGAATACAGAGTTCCATCGTATGGAGAAATTAGGTGCTGTTGCAAAAGGGAATATTCTCTGAACTGCTGTTATGGTTGCTGATGTTAGCAGTCAGCTGCAGGTTAGCTGTAAGTAAAACAAATTCAGGAGGGTAATTAAAGAATGAACTTCTCCACCATGTGCAGTTCCCCAGAAGTGCGGGGACTGGCTGGGTTGTTGCATAACAACACACACAAGATTCAGACAGTTGAGGTCAGTTGTTTTCGCTGGCCCGTTCCGTCCGTGGAAAGAAAGAATGTAGTGAGTGTACTTCATCTTTTTTTTAAGCCTGCTAAGGGACCTTTAAAACTTTTCTTATAAAACATGGTTTATACAATTTTTTCATCCTCCCCTTCAGCTTCCCACCTCCTCAAAAAATAAACCCCGGCTCTTTCCCTCCAAGGTCTGCTGTAGCCTGCCTGCTCCATCACTTGCTCTGAAACTACTGATGTTGCAGAGGAAGCATCCCCACGTCCATGCAGAGGGAACAAGAGTTTTCTGGCCTTCTGCTCTAGGTCTGTGTGGTTTTATGGTGTTATTGGAAGACCACCACCTTTTTCTCAGTTCAAGGCTTTTTTTCCCCTCAGTTCCCTGGATAAATGTAGTGCCATGAATAAAATAAACACTGCTGTCAGTCTCTCTGCATATTTTTTCAGTGTGCTTCATTATACAGGATTCTTTCAAAAGAAATGTAACTCACAGTCTTGGCTGGTTCCCAGCACCATTAAAGGTCTGCTGGCACTTTTCTTAAGAATCTGGCATTTTGCTTCTCTTTTTTATAGGAATTCATTTCACCTTCTGCTCTGTTGAATGTCTGCTGCCCTTTGGCCCAGCTGTGGCTGCACAGTAACCCCTCTCTGGCACTTGCAGAGTGCAGATGCCCTTAGAAGTTTTTCGAGGTGAAAGGAGCCAGTGACTTCCTCATTCACTACCAAACCTGCCCAGTAGATGATACAGAATGAGATGTCAGTCCCTAATCCTGGAGTAAAAAAAAAAAAATTAGTTCTGTGAATGGCTCATTGTTAAAAGCGCATGAAGTCGCGTTCCTGTCTGCAAGGTAAGGGTCTGACTGATCTGTTTGGCAGCATTGCCTTTCTTGGTCTTGTTTGTGGGGCGGGAGGAATCTTTTTTTTCTTTTTGGTTTGTTTTTGAAAGGGAAAACAAAACACTGTTTCCTGATAGCGATGGTGAAGTTTCAGCGGTGACACTTTTACCTGTCCCTTAATCCAGTACAGCTCCTTGGCAGGGTCCTGGGGGGACTTCAGCTGCTGCTGTCCCAGCTGTGAGAGCTGGTGGCATCCCTGGGGCTGGGGACTGTCACCGGAGGCTGAAGCCTGGGGCGCTCCAGGGCTGCTCTGTTTGTTTTCCAAGGCCTCAGGGCTGGAATCCAGGTGGAGGTGGTGAAAGTCTGCACAGACTAATGTTGTAGCTGAGGAGAGGAGTAGGACTCACCACATTTTGGCTGCTGAAGCTGCACTTTTTTAACCAGATGAAAAGCCCAGGGGTCCCTCACTGTGCTGTGGTGTGTGTCCAAGAGACCCTGGCCAAATGGGCACAGTGTTTTCAGCCAGTGGAACTTGCAAGAAGCTTTTAGAGGCTGCCCTTCATCTCAGCTTCTTTCTGTTCTCCTCTCTGCTTCTCTCTGAACTTTGCTCAGCTGGCAGGGCTGTGCTTTGACCCCTTTGCTCAGCTGGCAGTGCTGGTTTTTGACTCCCAGCTGTGGAACCCAGGTCTCCTCACTGTTCCTGAGGTGCCTTTCCTGGTGGTGTCCTGCTGTGGAGGCTGCAGCGCCCAGCTGTGGCTGGATGTGGTGACATGGGATGGTCACACTGTTCAGCAGCATTACAGAGAACTGATCTCACGGCTCCCCACCATCCCAGACAGTCTTCCTTCTGCTTAAAATCTGCCAAAACTCACAGCTTCTTCTTCTATTAATTCCTGCTTCTGACTCAGCAAAATTATTTGTCCGCCTCCCATGCAGCTCATGGCTTCAGAACCAGCGTGCACACAACACTCCCACACTGGGAAAATGCACAATTCCCTGCACTGAGGCACTCAAAGCTACCAGATGTTTTCCTAAAGCAAGTTCTTTATTAGCTTTTGAAGGTGGGGCTTGGCTTTTTTCTTTTCCCCAACTGAAAAGCTGAGAAAAAGCTTCAGCACTTTTTACATTGAGAATTTCAAGGGGAAAAAAGCCTCCTGTCTGATGCCAAAGTTAAACTCTAATCACTGCTCAGCTCTCCTGGAATTTGGCAGCATACCAGTGCTCCTTCCCTTTGGTAGGTCACGTGGAAATACCGGAGCCTTTTCTTAAAGAACCTCTCAGCTCTTTTCAGGTACTTGCACAGATGTAACTTTCCTGTTAGG
The DNA here is from genome assembly GCF_901933205.1 of Camarhynchus parvulus. Lineage (NCBI taxonomy): Eukaryota > Metazoa > Chordata > Aves > Passeriformes > Thraupidae > Camarhynchus > Camarhynchus parvulus. The sequence continues at coordinate 19,092,264 of NC_044581.1, read as the reverse complement.
ATTCTAATGCCTTTTACACTCTTGACTGCATTAAAGCACCATTCCTAATAAGCACCATTCAGATCTACAAAATTTTATGTTTAAGCATTGAAATACTTTTAAGTGTGTTTAAACTACATAAATGCACTTTAAAATCTGGTTTTAAATTGATATCCGTATTCTACTGGAATAGAATCACAGTTTTAATCTTGGAAATAGCACTTAAATGTGCTTAATGAAAAGAACCCAAAATTGGTTCACAAGTTTATGAGAGGTTGTAGGAACAGCTGAGATGAAGGTTGAGAGATGAAGGTCTCTTTGTTCAGTTTGTTCACTGAGAATATTTAAGATTCTCTTTCAACTGCTTTTTACACCTAACTCACCAGCTGGTTTTAATTTATGATCAGTGTCCTGGAGATTCCTTCTGATGGGGAGTTTTTAATTCTGTCAAAGCTGACTCAACTGTTCTGTAACAATCAGATCATTTAATTGCAGTGTCTATGAACAGCATACTTGGTTTTTTCCCTCAGTGCTGCTTCTTCCTTGTTTTCACTCTTCAGTCCCATTTTAGCTGGATGTGAAGAACTCAGTGATTAATTCCCTGATCTGATTAGCTCCATACTATGGTGGTGTCTTGAGTGCTGATGAGTGACCCAGTTCCCCATTTTCCTGGTCCCCGTGAGCAGCACACAATGGAATGGCAGGCTGTGCTGGAAACTCCCAACGCCAAAGTTATCTGAGAGCGATCTGATCCGCGGCGATGAATGCAGTGACCTTTTTCCTGGATCACTACTTCTATTTACATATTAAACATAGACTTTTTTTCCATCCCGTGCTGCAGAGCTGAAAAGGTGCCGTATCAGGCAAGAATGTGTGTAAAGGATTCCTTTGTTAAATGTTGGCAGCAGCCTCAGCCAGCCTTGCCAAGTCAGTCCAGCCCACCCACCCATCCAGGAGCACGCCAGGCATCCGAGCACAGCCTGGGCTGGGTGTGGGCTCTCCTGGCAGGGCTGTGCCCTGGGAGCTGGGATACTCAGGAGCTGGGACACCCAGGAGCTGGGACACTCAGGAGCTGCCCTGGGCGGACCCAGGAGTTGACACCAGGACTGCCTGGGACTGGGACACTCAGGAGCTGGGACACTCAGGAGTTGGGACACTCAGGAGTTGGGACACCCAGGAGCTGGGACACTCAGGAGCTGCCCTGGGAGCTGGGACACTCAGGAGTTGGGACACTCAGGAGTTGGGACACTCAGGAGCTGCCCTGGGAGCTGGGACACCCAGCACATGCTGGGACCAGCCCTCCCCTTGCCCCAGAACACCTTGCTGGAGCAGAACTCTCTCCCTGTGCTCTCCCTACCCCGGGAATTGGCTGCCCAAAACCAGACGGGTTCGGTGTGTCTGCACCTCCCAGCACCCCCAAACTGCTCTCACGATTTAAATACATTTACGCTTCATGTTCTCCACTCCAGGGGAGAAGGAAGTTATTAAGAAGTTTGCAGAAGGGTGTGCTGGAGGAACTAAGCAAACAGCCAGAATAAAGATCTCCTCCCACCTCAGCTTTTGCTAAACCACTCAACCATCTTCCCCCTTTGTCCTTCTTCAACACACCTTTAGATTCTCTTTCAACACACTGATGTGTTTTGGTTAGAATTGCAAAATATTGACCAAAATAATACTCATTGGATGTTTCAGAAATGTTTTCCTTGCTTTGCTCAGGACAGTTTTCCAGAACTGCAACAGCAGTCCTTCAAAATAAAGGTTAAATGTCTCTTCAGGTAAATATGCATAACTTGTGTTCCTGAAACAGCCATGGAGCCTTCAGTTACAACCCAGAGATGCTCTCCTAAATGACAACCACATATTGTGAGAGTTCTAATTTCTATAACTCCCTAGAGTTATACAAGAACTGAGATAAGAGACTGTAAGCACCCATTAGTCCAGCCCTGTGCCATAGTGGGATTTTCCCCTTACATGATTTCCTATTGTTAGGCCAGGTTCATGTGACCTAAGCAAGAGTTACCCTCTTTCTCCATGCTTTGCTCATGTTTTCTTATTTTTTTCTTTCCCTGCTGCTCACTTTTCACCAAAGGGCAATGACTTTCTTTTACACATCTCCCAGCTCTTCACTTTGCTTGAGAATATCGGCCTCACCCTGGTGCTCAGGGTGTAGCAGAGAAGCTGTGGAAGGACTTTGCACAGTCAGCTCCAGCTCCAGTTAACCAAGCTGTGACTGTTAGTGGTGAACAAACCCCTGGCTCTTTCCCTGGCTCTCTCTCCTTGCCCCTCCTTCTTTGGACGTGCTTATTCAGAGGCCAAATGAAAGAAGAAAAATATCTTGAAATTAAAAATCAGGTGTACACGGTACAACCTATGAAAAGAGGGATCAAAGGAGTTTCAAGGGAACTGAAAGGGAGACATGAGTAGTTACCTGTGTGTCCACCTGTGTGTAGACACACAGGTAACCGGAAAGGAAATCCCCAGGTGGATAATTCACAGTACTCATGGAAAACAGAAGAACTGTAGCAGTTAGACTCTTGGAGGCCAGAGGAAGATGCTAGACTTGTTAATGTGTTAAAGTGCTGTAATGTGGAACAGGTGACAGTGTAAACTATCAGTGACAAGAACAGGAGCACGGGTCTATCAGAGCCTGGCTGATAACCAAGACAGATCACAGGATGCAACACGGAACAACTGAACTGCACAGCAGTACGGCTGTGTTAAAAAAAACAAAACAAAACAAAACAAAACTTAGCTGTATTTCCCTCACCTGGATTTGCCAGGTTATGGTGCGATTTGTCCTTATTTGTCGTGACATAGCACAAGGAAAAGCACCCCCAAAATCTGACTCAGAGCCAGTCAAGGCTACCTTGGAAAACGTCACTGTTTCGAAAGACAACACTGGTGGAAGAACGGCGCGGAGGTTTCCGCTGCCGGAGCCGCTCGGGCGCAGTGTCAGCGCAGGGGCTCGGCCGGGAGCCCGGAGCCTGCTCCGAGCCCGCCCCGCGGGGGCCGAGCTGGGGCCGTGAGCGCACCTCGGTGCCAGCAGCGGCCGCAGAAAGCCGAGCGGCCGCGGGCCGGGCGGGGCAGCAGCAGCGGCAGCAGCGCGGGCCGGGGCGGGCGCGGTGCCCGGGGCAGGTGCGCGGCCCTCCCCGCGGGGCGGGCGCGGCGCAGGCACCGCCCGGCTGCGCGCCCTCCGGGGCGGGCCTGCCCGCCTTTTCCGCTCCGCGCAGGGGGAGGAGCGGTGCGGCGGCGCCGCTCGGAGCTGGGCTGCTCTGCTGGGACCGGGACCGGGACCGGGACCAGGACCGGGACCGGGATCGGATCGGATCGGTACCAGGACCAGAACCGGGATTGGGACCGGCATCGCGATCAGAACTAGGACAGCGGAGCCGGGAGCGCGCCCCCGAGCGGCGGGGCGGGCTGCGGCGCTCAGGGCTGCGCGCCTCCGGCCGGGGCACGGCTCCGCATCGGGACAGCGCAGCTCCGCTCCGCGCACCCTGCGCGCCTCTCCGCACGGTACCGGGGCAGCGCTCCGCGCCTCTCCTCCCCGCACCGGGGCAGCGCTCCGCGCCGCTCCGCACGGTACCGGGGCAGCGCTCCGCGCCGCTCCGCACGGTACCGGGGCAGCGCTCCGCGCCTCTCCGCACGGCAGCGCGGCCCCGCTCCGCGCGATGCTGCCGGGGCGCTCCCCGCACCGCTGCGCCTGAGGCGGGCGCGGGGCGGCCATGCAGCCCTCACTGTCTTAGCTGAGCGCGGCGCTCGGCCCGGAGCCCGCGGCCACCCCCCGGCGGCACCGGCAGCACCGGCACCATGAGGAACGGCGATGACCTGGAAGGCTTCGACGGCGAGGCGTCCAGCGCCTCCATGATCTCGGCGGCCAGCAGCCCCTACCAGCCCACCACGGAGCCCGTCAGCCAGCGCCGCGGGCTGGGCGGCCTGCGCTGCGACCTGGACTACCTGCGGGGCACCTTGGGCAGGCTGAAGCTGGCCGAGGTGGTGAGTACCGCGGCGGGGGAGCGGGGCTGCGGCCGGGCGGTGTGAGGGGCGGGCCCGGCCGGGCCGTGCGGCGCTGCCGGGGCCGCGGGAGCGCGATCCGCCGGGGCCGTGTGCCCGCGGGGCGCCGGCGTGCCCAGAGAAGCGCTGCGGGGCCGGGACAGCGCGGCACGGCGGCTCGGTGCCAGCACCGCACCTTCCGAGCCCGCTCACAGCGGCCCGGTGCCCGGGGGAGGCTCCGCCGTTCCCCCGGGGGACCCGCCCGGTGCCGGGTGCGGAGCTCGCAGAGCCCTCGCTCGCCTGCTTGCCCTTAGAGGGCTGAAGTTCTCCTAAGTGCACCGAGTAAAAAGAAAGAAACCCTTAAAAAACCCCGAACACCAAACGTGAGGTTTTGTATTGTGAAATTAAACGTGAGCTGGGTTCGTTCGTGTACTTCGGACACCTGGGCTGGTTCAGTTTGATGGAGCCCGTGCAAGGCTCGGACCACCCCAGCAGTGAAACGCGTAACAAACACCGCAGCATTTCAGCAGTTTCTGTGCTGCTAGTGCCTTCATCTGATCTGCTTTCCAAGTCTATGATATTTATATTTTTCAAATCAACAAATGTGTTTTTCAGGATCTTAATAAAAGAGGTGTTTTATGCAAATGGCAATCACCTTGAAACAGATTTTAAAGTAATTTCTTACAGGGTGCTGCAAATTCTTGTAACTTAAACAAGTTCTTTGAAAAGTGTGATGCCAGAAACATTTTAATATTTCGTATTTATAACTTTGGCATATAAATCCACTGCTGGTTAGTACAAGGCAAAACCTGCACATACAGGTTTCATGAAAAACACATTGGAAGTATCCTGGCTTCAGCTGCACACAAGTTTATAGAGGACTCCAGTGATGAATTCATTTTTTATGAATGCCCAGTAAAATCCAGGATTTGGAAGTGTGATTTGTTTCCATCTCATCTCCTCAGCGCAGGGTAGGATCTGTGCTCTGCAGTGGTAGCAGTGAGCGTGTTAGCGCAGTGTGTGCGTTGTGTGTGTTCAGGACTGGAGCCAAGGGATCTGTCATCACTGTGCAACATCTACCTGTCTTCGAGCTGTTAAAAACTGTCCATGTGGTGGAAATCCTGGGCTGGTGCTGCCTGATACGCTGAAATAATCCGCCCTCGGGATTTTTGTTTCAGTTCCTACTGCAGATCCTTTCGGCAGTACGCTAATAACCATGGCAAGTCTTGTTAAAAACTTGTCATTAAAATGACTAATTACTGATTGTAACCGAATCCTTTATTATTAAATCTGACTTGCTTGGAACAAATCCCAAAGACGCATGGAGTACACCTCATAAGTTTTTAAGTCTTGTAAAGAAAGATGGGGGAAAACCACACTCTGCTGGAGTTAGAGAGGTTTCCTTGTCCCTGGACAAAGACACTGCTGCTGCCAGTTCATCCTTGGGGAGATTGATACTTGCAGAGCAGTGTCCTGAGAGGAGCTGAGCTGTGCTTGGTGCCAATTTCATAAGAATGATCTGAGTTATTGCATGTGGTTCCCAGGAGTGTATGAATGCAGAGAGGCAGCAGTTAAAAAGAAATAAGGTTAGCTAGTGTAGGGTGGAAGGCTGTGCACCACCTCAGCCTGGTTACTTGTACGCAAAAAAACTCCCCATTCATGGTAATGGAAGAGGAGACTACTGACATTTGCAAACCAATGGAAAACTGAGCAGTGTTGGAAAAGAAAGGAGAGAGAGCACATTCCATGGTGTACTTAGGTTGCTTATTTGCCAAGTATAATTATTGCAATTACAATATTCAATAATGCCTTTACAAAAATACTGTAGGAGCTGAAACGTAACAAAGTCTGTGGTGTAGAACTCTATCTCTTAAAAACAAGAAGGAACTCCTGGCACTCTAAAGAACATTACAAAAAGGAAAAAGGCAAGTTTTGGTTAAGATAAAAGTCTCTAAGTGTATTATAGTATAAAAGAATGTTACAGGAAAGATTACAATGCATGTGCTTCATTTAGCATCAGGATTTATCTTAAAATACATTTGTGATTGCCAGGCAAAATATCAGCTCGAGGCAGACATTGCTGCTGCTTGTTCTAATCTTTGGTTGAAGGGCTTCCCACAAACTGCCCTGTGGTGCTGAGGGAAGGAAAACTGCTGCTCTTTGTGGCTTGGATGGCCCTGCTTCCAAATGCCCATTTTTGACTGTCAAAAGCAGAAGGAACAGGGAACGGGGAAAACCCCACATCACTTAAAATAGGTGTAAGGCTCTGTTAATTTGTTGTAGATTTATCTTTACGGATTCAAATAAAGGGGTTGTTACAGGAGGGAAACCATGATTACATTGTAGGCATATGGAGTTAATGTAAGTGCTGCTAGAGGGGACAATAGTTTTAACTCATTAATATTTCAAGACAATATGCCCCAAAATGTCCTTTGAAGGGACACCAGTGTAATGGGTTATGATGATGTTTCATGTATGGTCTTGTGCAGCTTATTTCTCAGCCTTGTTTCGGGTTTTGCTAAGTTTAGATTTGGTTGCAGACTGGAAAACTGCAATTTAGGGGTTACATCTGCTCTTTATGGCCAGTGGTCAGTAACAGCAGTGTGAGGAGCAGTGAGGGAGTAAGGGAAGGGGCCCATGTGGAACAGCTTAGCATTGAAATGACTTCCCTGATTTTGACAGTTGCCAGGTAGGTGAGCTTTTCAGAAAGGAAGCCTTTACCTGTATCTCAGTGTTCTGTTGAAATAGTTGTGTGTGTTTGTTGGGATCTGTGAGGGAACATCTGTACTGGGGCTGCAGCTGTGGCCTCCTTACAGCAGCAGCTTGGAGGAAGGTGGGGAGTGTTGGACCACGGCAGAAAAGGAGTGTGCAGGGCTCCTGACACCTGAGGGAGTCTCCAGACAGGTGGGAAGGGACAGACAAAGGGCATGAAGGGAAATGGAAGGGGAGAGTACTTAAGGTAGCTTGGACTTTTCATGGTTGGTTTGTGCCTTTTGGTTTTGTTCTAATGGGACTTTGATCTCAAAAGGGAAGTCAGGGAGAAGCCAGTGCATTTGTGTGCTGACCAAAGAAATGTTTTTGCTTTGGAGAGGTTGTCTCCGTTGACCTTCTGGTGTTTAAAAGGAGCAGTACCTTTTCTCATGGAAGGAGGGAGAGGTGGCTGTCCTTGGAGAGCAGAGCAGGAATGTTCTATAGAGTTTATTCTCATTTCTTTCTGGCATGAATTTGTTTCTCATGCTTTTGAGGGCTGTAATACTTCCCACAGAGACTGCTGTACAATGATGAAATGGATATCACTGGAAAACTTTGCTTTGGATGTCCTCAAATGATTTGTTTAATTTCAGTACTTTCTCCCCGTTCCCTTGAATTTCCTAAGGACAGTTTCTCATGAGTGTGCTTGCTGAAAAGAGGTGTTTACTGTGGGGAGTCAGGAGGGGCCCATTCTGTCCTGCCAAGGAGATCAGCTGGTAAGGAGGTACCCCCTCTTTGCTGGAAATGGTTTCATTTTAGATGAGACTGTCTGCTTTTTCCCCGCCTCTTCATTTTCGTTTTCAGCTTTTCCAAATGCATTATTGATATTATTTTTCCTTGGTTATTGTAATTCTGCACCTTCAAGGATCTTACTGTCATTAAAGCTGGGCACAGACACATTTCCGACTGAAATTCCCATGGCCAGTCGTGGCTGCCCTTTGCTGCCCGGTATTTTTGGGAGTGTGGCTCCAGGTGGGCTGCTCATAGGCTTGGAGGAAAGGAAAACCAGGCAGGATCCTGTTGGAAACCTGGTTGGTTCTCACTGCAACGCTGCCAGGTTTGCACAGGCATTTGATTTAAAGTAACATGTGACGCCTTTAGCAGCTGGGCCGGCGGGTGTGAAGAATTGTGCCTGGTCAGTTCCCGTGACATCGGCAGCAGTTAGGAATGGTTTACCTGGGATCACAGAGCAGCCTTCTGCGGGGAGCAGCAAGAGGCAGAAACCCCTTAGCATGTGCTGGCTGAGAGGGTGGATGGCATTTGTGGTGGTTGGTGATGGCTTCTGTGGCTCAGACAGCCCTAGACATTCTTCTCCTCATGTGTTTGTTCCAAATGCTACAAAAATCCATCAGAGATTCCTTTTAAAGAAGATAATACTTCTGCTTGGGAGGTCTCTGAGCTGGAGATGCTGATGAGTGCACTGGGAAGTATCACTCCTTTCTTGCTCTTGTCTTCTTGTCTGTAGCATTTGGTATTGCCAGGGGAGGCAGCAGTCTGAGCTCAATGAAATCTGGTGGGAATAGCAGTTCAGATGTTCACAGTTTTCAGAATAAAAAATTCTATCTTCATTGGTGGAGAGTAGCTGTGCACTGAAAAAAAGTTGTTTTGTGGCTTACTGTCGTTATACAATTCCAGATTCAGAAATGGGTTGCAGAGGCCAGGACTACAGTGGAACTCTGGGCTGTCAGGTTCTGTTGTGATGAAGAAAACAGAATTCAAAAGCCGGGAATGCATGCCTACATGGGTAATAAGACTGTTGAGAATTCTCATTGTTAATTATATTGGAAAATTAAAGTAATAGCATTTATGTTCCAAGGAATAAGCTAATTGCTGACTGTTAGAATCTGGCTGGAAGCTATTCTGAGGTGTTCATTAATCTCATATTTAGTTACTGCTTTCTTCTCGTGTCTTGAGCTCAGCGTCTCAGCTGGAGGGGAGGATTAGATGGAGCCCCCGACCTCCCCTCTTGTGTGATGTGTCACATCTGAGGGCCTGTGTGACGTGGCTGCTCCTTTGCCCCTGCAGTGCTCTGGGTGTGATTCCTGGCTCGAATGGGGGGCTGGAGCAGGGAGCTGGGTGCTTCCCAGGCAGCTGCCATCTGCAAGTCAGGGAACTTCCACTGGATCAGTGTGCATGAAGGGAGATGGCTTTTGCATTGGTTGTGCTGGAGTTTGGATTTCTGTCAGTGGGTGTTAATTCAGTGAATAGGGGGCAGTGGGGGGATGTTCTGAGGAGGTCACATCCGTCCTGTGGGAAGCACTCGGTGCTCCTGGTGAAAAGCAGAGCACTGCAGGAGACACTCAGAGGGAACTTCAGATCCCTGGCAGCCCTTACCTGCCTTTTTTATTCACAGGTGGTGGTTTCACCTTAAGGTTTAGTTCTCTTCATTTATTCTGCATTTTGGAGGGATAGAAGCCTTCCTCCTTTTTGTTGTGGATTTAGTTGGAGCATTTATAGCTCTTTGTTCTGTGTTTCTGTGCTAACACACGACCTTGCTGTAACTCCTGGCCCTTGTGCCCTCAGCCAGCCCTGTTTGTGCTGCAGGAGCAGGACAGGAGGGTTTGGGCAGTGCTGGACAAGGGGCTCTGCTGGACAGGGGCCTCTCAGAGCCCCAGCCTGAGCACAGCTGGCCTTGGGGCTGGGCCCCACCTCTCTGCAATGTCACTTTTCCCCGACACTTCTCCTCTTTCATCATCCCAGGATCACACTGGCAATTTGTAGTCACTCTGTGATGATCTGCATTGTCCACCTTTTTATTCTCTTACACTCTCCAAACAATGAATGTGTGCTACTGTAAGAAATTGTGACTTTTTTCTGTCATGTGCTGAGCTTTGATTTTTGGTGGAAGATGTTGAGTATCACAGCAGATACTGGTGATCTCTGGTATTTGGTCTTAGAAAAAGGCTGTTGTATCATATTGAGAGGATCAAATTTGTAATGCACTAATATGCTTAGAAATAGTTTTCAGGTGTCTCTTCAGTGCTTCTGAAACTCTTGACTTTTCTTCAAAAAGATTTATCTTTAAATGTTGTGGATCTGCATTGGTGTGCAGTGATTTTTTATCCTAATATTTACTATGGAAGAATAATAAGATAATTCTGTTTAGCTTTGCTTTTTATTGTTTCTGTGAACAACTAAAGAAATTACTGTGTCTTTCTTCCCACAGAAAGGTGAATGGGTTTTGGTTTCTTTCATGGTGTCTCTTAACTACCATCTGGCCATGATCATATCTTCCTGCCAGTAAACTCCAAATTCCTGTTAATTTCCCTCTTAAGATGGTGGATAGTTTTTAAATTCTGGTTTCAGGAGAAATTCCTACTATGTCTGTACCAAGTATGCTGTATTTTTTTCCTTTCCATAATGAACCAGTGCAATAAGTAATAGATGCACTACACTAATGTAGTTCTCATGGTATTAGTAATTGGAAAGCTATCTTAACTTCTTGTAATGTTTCTGGTAATATCTTTCGTTGATGAGGCTCCCTAGTGATTTAATTATCATCTTGAGATAAGACAAGGACTAGAAATTTAAGAGGTTGTAACATAATCAGTGTTGGAGGAATCTGTTACTTCTGTTGAGAGTTAGTGCATCGTTTTGCAAAATCAACTTGCACACTTTCCAATAGCTGTCATCATCCTGTGCTCAAAGTTGCATTTCAAAAAAATCTCTCTTGCTTCAGGACCTCGGCAAATAATTTTTACTGAAATGTTGCATACAAAGAAAACTAAATGCACAGTGAAGAGACATCTTGATGCCTTTAGGATTTTAGCTTTCATATTTTTCAAATCCTGTACTGCATTAGTGTATAAACTCCATATGGAGTGTTAGTTAACTCTCTTCACGTTTTGATCACACTAAACAATTCTTTTAGGCCTGAAACTCAGGGACACACTGCAGCCTCAGGCCCCGAAAAGTACAAACAAAAGTGAGTTGGAAGGGAGGAAACTGGGGGAATATGACTTCATTACCTGAAGCTGTAATTGGAGGATTAACCCCTGATATGTGAATGGACCAAACTTACAATTGTCTGAAAACCTCCATTGTCCATCTTGGGTGTAGCCCCTCCCCTGCCAGAGGCTTTTGACTGCCCGAAATGTGCCTTTTGAAGGTCTTTAATAAATAACTTCTTCTATTCTCTTAGCCTTGTCCAGCCCCTGTTCTAGGCAGCCACTCCAAGGCAGCATCTTACCAATGGGTCAGCTGCTGTTGTTCTGTAGTGCTAAAGTCACCACTTACTAGAGCTGCAATTAAAAATACATTCTTATTTTAAAAAAAAAAGGTCACCTAATTCTCAGATGATTTGCATAGCTGCTTCCAAAACATGGAAGTGATGTTTTGGTTTCCCTGGAACTTTTGCCATCAACTCCAGAATATGGGAGGAGGGAAGCAAAAGCTGGACAACACCAGCCTGCTGTAGAATAGGTGTGAGAACACCTGGCCATGAGTAGAGAAAAGATGGGTCAGAAGTATTGGTGGCAAAGGGCCCAGAGGTCCTAGAGCTGGTGTAGCTCTCACCCAGAACGAGAGGCCACTCACAGCCCACAGTGGGGGCTCTGGTGAGCAGAGATCCTCTGATGTTTTAATCTCACCGTGTGCAAATTAAACTGGGAACTATAACTCAGAGTATCACATTCCTGCCTGTGGTGTCTAATGAACTGTAATTAAGGCTCTGCTGTGTAATGCCTTAGCTTGTGGAAGAATATGATGCATTTTTACCCTGACAAGTGTTCCAGCATCCAGTTAAACTTCTGTTAATGTGTAACTTGATATTCAGGTGATGATGCTTGCGTGTCTTTAAATTTTCTTTCGCTCGTATCTGCATTCCCAAAGTGTTCAGGTTGGAAGTGAGCTGACCTGGCTGGGGTTGTTTGCTTCATTCAGGAGAGCCTGAAAGCCCAGCAGTGGCAGTGAGCAGGAGCACGTCCTGTGCTGTGATGGGTTGCACGAGGTGCTGCTTCTGCTGTGACTTGCACTGAAGCGAACCCAGGGCGTTTTCAAATGCTGCACATCTGCCAGTGGTACAGCATTGCTCAAAACAGGTCTGGCAGTTTTTTTCCAAGTTACTTTATGAATTGACTACTACCATTTCCATATTAGGAATTTTCTGTACTTTTGTACATTTTTGAACCGAAATACTTGTGGCAAGAAAGCAGTGAGCATGGTTGCGAATATTATTAAATGCATAAGTTCTCCAAGTCTTTAACAATCTGTAGTAGCTTCTGTCTCAGGAAATTATTTTCATGCTAGAAATGACTTTCATGCTAGGAACTGATACTGCCACTTGGATGTCATGAATAGATTAATTAGCTGTTTGATGACAAGCTCTTGTGAAAGAAACAAATTGTTGTATTTAATGCTTAGAAACGGTTTTATCTAATGTAGAGGAAACCTTTTGTTAAGCACAGTGATATTCAAAGCAGAGATGCTGTTGTAGTTAGTAACATTCAGAATTGCTGTGGTGCAGCTGTGCAGCCCCTGGTGCAGGGGGTGCTGGAGGCGAGGGCAGCAGAGCTGCAGAGCTCTGTGCTGCTCACAGCACTGCCAGGGGCTCCCTCAGGCTGCTGTGCCCTGAAAACCCCAGGATGGGCAGCTGGGCAGAGGCACCAGGGGCTCTGTGCTGCTCTGCGGAGTTACACCTGCCCCCTTGTGTCAGTCTGTCCTGCACCCCCTGTGTCAGTCTGTCCTGCACCCCCTGTGTCAGTCTGTCCTGCCCCCCTGTGTCAGTCTGTCCTGCCCCCCTGTGTCAGTCTGTCCTGCCCCCCTGTGTCAGTCTGTCCTGCCCCCCTGTGTCAGCCCGTCCTGCCCCCCTGTGTCAGTCTGTCCTGCACCCCTGTGTCAGCCTGTCCTGCACCCCCCTGTGTCAGTCTGTCCTGCACCCCCTGTGTCAGTCTGTCCTGCCCCCCTGTGTCAGCCTGTCTTGCCCCCCTGTGTCTGTCTGTGCTGCGCCCCTGCATCAGTCTGTCCTGCACCCCCGTGTCAGTCTGTCCTGCACCCCCGTGTCTGTCTGTGCTGCCCCCCTGTGTCAGTCTGTCCTGCCCCCCTGTGTCAGTCTGTCCTGCCCCCCTGTGTCAGCCCGTCCTGCACCCCCCGTGTCAGTCTGTCCTGCACCCCCGTGTCTGTCTGTGCTGCCCCCCTGTGTCTGTCTGTCCTGCCCCCCTGTGTCTGTCTGTCCTGCACCCCTCTGTCAGCCTGTCCTGCACCCCTGTGTCAGCCTGTCCTGCCCCCTGTGTCGGTCTGTCCTGCCCCCCTGTGTCGGTCTGTCCTGCCCCCCTGTGTCGGTCTGTCCTGCCCCCCTGTGTCAGTCAGTCTGTCCAGCACGGAGGCTCCTGCGTTCCCCAGTGCAGCTGGCAGGGCTCTGCCTGTCCTGGCCACATCTCCTGTTTGAATGTTCTCCTTCTCCAGGATGTCTGGACTCTTTTTGCCTTTTAAGGGATGGCATCCACGGGGGCCTTCGGGTTACAGTCTTGGGAACCTTGGGATTGCAGGGACATTTTGCACCATTTCCTTTAAACCAAAACAAACCCAATAAACTTCAATGGATTCTGTAGGACTACTTTAAGTTCTTGACTATTTTCTCCTTAAAATTCCTTTCTTGTCTTAGTATTTGTGGGATGTTTGATGGTTACTCATAGTTGGGATTAAACGGGATTCTAAAGGATACAGACAGATTCTGATAGTGATGAAATAGAACTTTCACTTTTTGAAATAGCCAAACAGGCTGGTTAAACTAGAGGCTGTGCAGACCAAATACTTGACAGATTTTATAATTATACCTTTACTTCTTATAATTATTAAATTACTTAGGTTATCTGTTTGTTACCAGATTTACTGTGTTTTAATATTGTTTTGACTAGACAGGTTTCCAGCACAGGCTGGCCTGTGAACATGGATGGGAACATGAAGCCAGTTCAGAAGTATTGATTTTTTCTTTTTTAAAAGCTGAACAGAGAATTCTCATGAGTAAAGCAATAGGGATTTTTTGTACTTTATTTAAAAATCACGCAAGTAGGATCTCAGTAATGTGCTGTGTTCCAGCAGAGTGTGTGTGTGCAGCCCTGAGACAAGAACAGGGCAGGTATATCTGCCCATTTTGTTTAAATAGCAAAGTATGATAAGCTCTGCATCCTTACAGCCTGACTTAATGGAAGGTGCCAGAAGTGGAGAGGGGAGGGCGCTGCAGCCTTGCTGGGAGGCTGGGCAGGGAGAGCTGGGGGCTGCACCGGAGGCTCCTCCTGACCCACGCAGGTGTTACAGCAACTCAGAAATGCTGGTGCAGAACTGGGGACTCTGCTGGCTTCAGTGGCACTGACTATTAAATTAGTCTGCAAGACCAACAGGATTTGGCAGTGATTTTTAAGGAAGGTTTTATTTCCCTGCTTTGGTGCCTGAGCATGAGGCTTGCTAACGGAGCAGTTAAGCTGGATTTAGTCTCCATTTTGCTACCTGTAGCCAGTTTTTACTTTGTGTTACTATTGTGGTAAAGCCTGCATGAGTAGGAGTATAGCAGCAAATGGGACTAATAGGAAAATATTTTATTCTTCCTTCTGCCCCCACTACGTGCAGCTGGCAGTGGCTGAGGAAGATGCAGATGACTCAGTGCATACAAAATTACATTCAGTGTGGCACCAAAGAAATCTATGATGGTTTCTTTGACCTATTTTTGCCTGTCTTGTTGAAGAACATGATATGCAAATGCTGGTCAGATTGTGATAAAATTAGACTTGAAGAAACCTAGCTGGGTAATCCTGCTGTTGAAGAATTTCCACTCACTGTTGTGTGAGTGCTTTCATTATGGTTTTTATCAGCACCCTGGAGCCCTGTTCTGAGGTCTGGCCCCACTGCAGTGGTTTGTGTGCAGAGCTCCCCGGGCTGGTGGCCTGTCCCTCTCTGCTCCTGGGGCAGGCAGGGGCACTGAGGCTTCTTGAGAGAATTTGACTGAGCCAGATGATCCCACCATGGTGAGCTGCAGCTGCCTCTGAGGAACCTGCCCTGTCTGGCACCAGGGAGCATCATTAACAGACCAGCTCGTGGGGCTTGGGAATTAGAATGGCTGTAAAATCTGCTTGCAGATGCTGCCAGAATGAGCACGAGTCAGTGAAGAGGAAAATTGAGCCTCTGATATCAGGATATGGTGAAAAAGGGGTGAAGAACCATCTACCTCCTTTAGTTTCTCTGTTTGATGACACTTGCTGTAGCCATTGACGCAATTCATGTACTGTAGATACAAAATAAACCTTTCTGTTTATGAGTTGTTCGCTTCGCTGGGTTGTTCAGGAATTAAGGGATTAATACAGAATATGAATGGGAAAGTTAAAAATGTGAGACTCAGTGTTGGGATTTTTTCATTATTGTCTTAAAGGACCTGTTGCTTATGAAATTATTTTGATTTGTGCTACACAAGAATTATAGTTTCTAGGGACTGGAGGCACAGGTTCCTGTGGAGAGGAATTGGTGGGAGAAACCAATTATGTTTGGCTTTGTTTAAAGCATGGCTCTCCATATGGTCTTCAAGTGAACCTTCCTGTAGGGTGGGGTTGCTAAAAAACTGTTGAGGGGCTTTTGTTTATGGGACAGGTGGCACACTACATTCATTTTTGTCTAATCTGGAAGGTTTGTTTGAATCTCATTTAGATTTCAGTAGGGAAATGTCATGTGCCTGAAACAAAAAACCTACTTGCAATGTGCCTTGGCTTCAGATGCTGTTCAGTGGTTTGTTTGGTCAACTGCTTGTTGGATGAAACCTAAAATACATCTAAATCAGATTTTGGGGGGGGGGTTCATGTTTTTGTTTTCTTAGGAAGAACTATATTTGTTTTATCTGTCAAAACCTGCTGTGTGTTTAATGGTACTTGAGCTGGAATTGGTTTTGCATTTATCTAGCAGATAAGAATGTTTGTTATATAAGTGTGTCCAAGCAATAACAAAACTCTGTACTAATGCAGTTAGCAGGAAATAAGTCACCACATCACATCTATAGCTTTTTTTGTTCTAGATTCTATGATTAAGTTCACTTTAAAAATTGATGCATTTCTGGTTTAGCCAGTTGAGAATTTCTTCTGTTCAACTGTAGTTCAATTCATTTTTTTTTAGAATAAGCCTTAGTTTTGATGTCATAAATGCTTTGGAAAAACCATCATTCTGTTGTTGATTTTGAGTGTTGATTACCCTCACTCTTAAATATGACCCTTTCTCCTAATACACCATCAAAATGTTTCAGGTATCAACAATATGTTCTGAATTTGGAATTGGTCTTCTGCCTACACTGAGAAGGGGAGGTCAGCAGTAGCTGAATCTTAGGGTTATAGAAAACTGCTGGAGGTGGCAAAAGATCAGCTGATTTAGTAAAGATTCCACAAAATTTATTGCACTGGAGTTTTGCCAGATTACAGCCAAAAGTGAACTAAGAAATAATGAAAACTTGGCAGCTCTGTGTAAAGCACTAGAGGTGCAATGATGATCTGAAACTCATATTTTCTGCTTTTATTTCTACCATCACCAGCAAAACCAGATCAGAGGTGAATTGGGAGGCCTGGTTGAATTTCTCTGGGTTGGTTTGATTGTTTGTGCCATTAGAGCACAATTTAGTTTACCCTGGGTGCTGAATCACTGGTGGTGCTTAAGCTTCCCTCTCTGGTAAGTGTTGTTTTCCTAAACTTTCTATCTTGCAGGGAAATTTTAATGCTCCTTTGTGATTTAAGGCCCCTTGAAGCCTCTTGCCAGAGTTAATAACACTTTTCATGGAGTCTTGAGGATGCAGAGCAGGGAAATCAGTCATTTTTTGCTTAGGGTAAAAGATGGTTTCCTGCTGGAGGAGCAGGACTGTGTTTGAGCCATATGATCCCAAATATTCATATCTGTGCCAGCTGTTTCAGATGTGGGAAATGCATGTGCTTTGCAAGGAATGAGACCCACTTCGTTTCATGCATAAAGTTGGGACTGCTGAGCCAAGGAAATGAGAACAATAAATCTAGATTTTAATTCCAGAAAGTTCAAAGTCTTCAGATACTTTAAGCGGTGTAAAAGCAATATATTCCTCCCTATTTTGTGCATGTGTATTCTGCTGTACCATTAATTTAAACAGTCTGGATGTAAAAATGTCTTGCTAGTGTGACATTCTTCCTAAAATTCTGTGGGTATTTTTCAGGCAGAAAAAATGCTGACCATTTTGTGGTTTTTTGGAAATCATGCGTAATTATGTCATTTAACCACACAATAAGGCTTTCTGTGGTAGTGTTTTAGATAAACAGGAAAACTCATTTTTTACTTTGTTTTCATTGCAGAACTGTCTTTTTTTATTTTTACTGCAAAGTTCTTTGATTATTTTCCTCAAAAATATAGCACAACATATTCTGACAGGAAAAATAAACCATTAGCAACCTCCTAAAAGTTCTTTTCCAGCGTTGGTACCTGTCACAGCAGGTCTTCTCCATTTTGAGAAATAGAGTGTTTTATGTCTGATGTGCCTGTGTTGCCAAGAAAGTGATGTAAATATGAGCCATTTACATAGCCCTGGGGCAGATGATTTCTTCATTAAGGGCCCTTCTCCTTTTGCAGGGAAGTTGGGATGAATTGCTAGAATGATGGGAGGCTGGTGTGGCTGGCTCCAAGGACATTGGATCCAGGAGCAGAGGCTCTCAGGAATTTGTGGCCCTGAACTGTGGTGGCTCCTGGAGCTGCTCTGGGGGCTCAGTGCAGGAATCACCCCAGCCAGTAACACTTGCCACTTTATTCGGGGCTAAAAGCACAAAAGGGCATCATTGGGGAGCACGTCTCCTGTTTAACCCTCTGCCTGGGGCTTTTTCCTCCTGCCTGTGAGCTGTGGTGGTGGCAGATGGGGGATGCAGGGCAGGGATGCTCTGTCACAATACAGGGGCTGCACTGCACACCCTGGCAGAGCCAGACCTTCCTCAGCTTACCTGAGCACAGCTCATTCCTTCTGAGCCTGCTTTGTAGACCAGATCCTTACCAGACAAACGTGTTACTGCAGCTGGCCAGGGATACCTCTGCATGGAGCTGAGCATCCAGCATTAGCAGATGTTTCTGTTAGGACAAAGTTGCATTTTAATGCAATATTCACTGTACTTACTCTAAGAGTGGAAGTAGAAGAGAAACCAAAAGCGACTGCTAAAAAAAGACAAGGATTAGTAGTAAAAGAGGGCTATTCAAATTTTAGGGTGTTGGAGGAATTAGAGTGGAATAGAAAACTCTCCAAGTACTTGGTGCAGAGAAAACAGATGGAAAAGTTTGTTTTGTCCATCAGAGAAAACTTTCTCTCTTGCCTTGGCGCAAGAAAGCTGTAGCTGTGTTATTTGTGGGGGAGAGCAGTAATTCATGTAAGAAGAGATTTCCACCACATTCAACTTCTCATTTTTCCTTGGTAAACCAGCCTTGAAACTTCTGCTTGTGGAAAAACAGGTCAAATCTCATCACCCTAAACTATGAAAAGATGTGTGATTTGAAAGTGGGGGTGGCCTCCTGTGTTGGGCAAATGTCATGGTGTATTTGTTGGCCAAGACCTGTGCTCTGATACTGTGCTGTTCCCTGGTTTTCTGGGGTTTTTCAGCCAGCCTTGGAGCTGCAGTTGTGGGAGGCAGAAGCAGGATCCTGGGTCTTGAGTGTTACAAAGCGAGGACTGAGCTGTGGCAGCTGGGGAGTTGGGTTGTTCTCTGCAGCTTCGTGCCTCAGTCACCTGGAGCAGTGCAAACTTCGCTGGAGCATGGAGGCTGCCCAGGAGGGCTGGAGGTTCTTGATCCTTGCTTCCCCTTCCCAGGAGAGGGTGTGTGGAGTGGGCATGGAAAGGCAAGGCAGCAGTTTGATCTGCTGTGAGCTGCGGCAGAGCCAGGGACTCACTCCGCCTCACAGCCCTGCCAGCCAGGCGTGTGCCCTGGTACTGCGCGGCCTCATTTATCTACACTGCCTCATAAGGTACTTACTTCATCAATAAAAACCACAATGATAATGAATGCTAGCACATGGTTGGGTTTTCCTTAATGAACCCTCTCAGTGAATGAGCCCTGGCCTTTGAGAAGCAGCTTTGGTTCGTGTGGCGGCATTTGCACAACACTTCAAGATCTCTAAGTCATGGGGCTGTGGAATCAACCTTGTGTATTTCACTTTCATTTCTTGTATTCTGAGCAGTTTGCTTTTTTATTGAAAGCAAGGTTAGATTGCTCTCTGGGTGAATGGCCAGTGAAAGTGATAGTAAGTATGTTTTATTGATGAATTCACTTTCATTTCTTGTATTCTGAGCAGTTTGCTTTTTTATTGAAAGCAAAGTTAGATTCCTCTCTGGGTGAATGGCCAGTGAAAGTGATAGTAAGTATGTTTCATTGAGTTTTCATATAACTTGTAACTACAAGCTGGGAGGATGCTTCTGGCGAGTTTATAAACGTGTAGGAGGACAGGATTATCCTGATGTTTTAAAGAGAATGTATTTTGTATTGAGGATTGAGATTTCTCTTGTGATTAGGAAAAAGGAAGTTTCTGTAGGACAGCTTTTTTCTGATGAAGTGAATAATGTGGATTTCATGTTTTGCCATGGCTTTGCTGTGAGGAAGGAGTGGCAGGAGGGAGTGTTTGTAGCACTGGCAGCATGGACAGTCTTTGAGAAGGGGAACATATATTTTTATTGCAAGAAAAATGCTAATGGATGTAGTTGCAATCTATTTGAAGTACCAAAGAGATAGAAGTAAACAGTGTGTATGGGACTATTGTCCTTTTCTTGTCTGCCTCCATCAGACAGGGAAGCAGCTGAGGTTTTCTCCCAGCCTCTCTGATGAATTTATCAGTAGACTTGGGCTGCCACACCCCAGGCCACTGCTGCTGCTGTACATCCTAAACTGATGGCACATCTTTACTTGCATTTGAAATGCTTTGGGTTAAGTCAGGCCTAAGTGTATACAGCTAAGGTTTTTTTTCTTATAAGAGTGTGTCACAGGTAAATGTATTTTATAGTTTCTTAAGGGATAAAATGAAATCTAAATGTAGAGTTGCCCTGGAGTTTATTAATTCTGGGTTTGGGAATATGTAAATAACACAGGATTGAGTTCATTGCTCCAAGCGCCTCTTCAGTACATAATTAATTTCTAATGCTGCTTGCAGGAAACTCTTTGGTCTCTTTTGAGCTTTGCAAGCCAAGAAGGGTGTGTTGGCCTTGAAGGAGCAATGCTGCCTGGTGTGGAGAAGAGTCAGGGTAAAAGTTTATCAGCAAAACCAGAGTTGGTGCCCTGTGCAGCGCTTCATGTGCCAGAGATTTTGGCTCCTTCAGCCTAATGTTGGTGGCACAATTCAGAGCTGTTCATGTTTTGAGAAAATGAAGCTAATATTTGAGGCTTGTGCTGCAGTATTTGTAGAGAATATTGCAGAACCATACCTTTTAAAAGAAAACAAAAGATTACAAGTGTCGTAGTATATTAAAAATAGTGTCAAGAAAAATAGAAACTTTATTATATTGGAGAATCTAGAAGCAGAAATTTTGCTGGCTAACATTTAGCATTAATGTTTAATGTTGATCCTTCTTGAAAGAGCAAAGATTGGTTTTTAAAGCTTTTTTTAAACTTGCATTCAGTGTCATCTTCAGTTTTGAGGCTTGTGATTACAGCGAAGATGAACTTCATGACGTGCTAATACTTTAAAATGAGGCTGTGTCTGGACAGTAATTTTTTTGGTATGTGTGTCATTGCTGAAATCATAGTTTGATTCTGCTTTGATTCTGACTATTCCATTTCACACATGATCTTTCTTTCTGAAGCTATTCAATGTCAAAGATAAAATCTGAAGTGTTTAATCACTGGGTATCCATTGAGAATTTGTTTGATGTGAATTGGCCTGCTCTGATAGCTGACAAAAATTAGTGTGGCATCTGCTGTCTTTAATGAACATGTGCTAAGTGAACTGTGAGAGGCTTTCCAACCAAGTGTGAGGTTTTTATTAAAGTAGTTTGGTTGAGTTTTAATCTGGTTTTAAGTTTACATTTTCTGCTGTATTCTAAAGTATGTGGCAAATGAGCATGAGGGGTATTGTCCTTTTCTTAGAATTACTGCTCATGTTAGTGGCAAAAATGCTTTCTTGGTTACATCTTCCAAAATCCTCTTTCTTCATTTTGCAAGTTTTGTTGTGGGAGGCAAAGACAAACCAATGGATGAAGCATAAAGAGTGTTGAAGGAAATGTATCTGCAAAACACTGACATTGGCAAAGAAGGATTTAGCAGAAATTGGTTTTTATCCTGGCTTCTGTCACTCTTCTAAGCTTATGTTTGTGCGGCACATTCAGATTGTTGAGTATTTGGCTCTGAGGAAAGAATCTCCCTTAGTTCCTCATCCTCACATTGAAGTGCTTACTGCAGCCTCGATAGAATTTTGTGGCACAGCAAGAAGAGAATTCTTTCTAAAAAATGTCAGTGGGTGGAAGGGGGGTGGTTGTCCTGAAAACCAAAGCAAAACATTCTTAAGGCCTTCCTTGCTTGTCCTGGAAAATGCAGAAACCCCAACAAAACAACAAAAACCCCCAAACCATCCATGCAATTGCTACAGGCGTGGTGTGGGAGCTGTGTGCCAGTGATGTCCCATGGTGGTGGCAGCTGTCCCTGCTGGCTGCTACTGGCCTCTTGGGGGGTATATTTACTTTTGTCCACTGGGCAGACTTTATTTTCAAGTACAGAGAGTGTTAGGGTTTTATCCTAAATGGTGAATTCAACTCTTGTTGAAATCAGAGTGCACATGTGTTAATTCATCCTCTGAATTTAGAGTGACCTATCATTATCCCAGTTCCATGTTTGTGATTGCAGCACCAGGGGATTTTCCTTCATCTCTTAGCTGCTTCTTTTGTTGTGCTATAAAGGAATGATAAAATATGTTTTATATGAAATACAGTGTACTGATGATGATGAATGTGAAAAAGGCAGGCATTTTTGGAGACTGGTAGAAATCCTGAATCCGTTCTATTTTGAATTGATTTAGATCTCAATTGGTAGTGAATTTTAAGCAATAATCTTTATTGACATGTCTTTCACAATCACACAACATTAATACTCTATAATTGTGCTTGAGGTTGACAAATGCATTCCATCTTCTAGTTTTGGAATGGTGTATCATGAGTAAAAAATGTAATGAAATGTTTCAGGTGCTGTTTGCATGTTAAGCCAGTGGCCTGCAAGGGTTTCATGCTTTTTGGGGTGTCTTGGTCATTTTGATGTTAGAGTCCTTGTAAATGTGCTCAAGTGTTCTTTGTTGAATGGGACAAATCCAGAAAATCAAACATTACTTTGCTTTTGTTTTTGCTCCCTGCACAGTGCCCTGTTGTAAACTGAAATCACACATTCCTGAGTGTAAACCGATCATGTTCCCAATGGAAATTTCAGGAATACTTGTGGCTACTTTCAAAATGTGCAAATCTATTTATTTTTTTTCCCCACTTGTTTTTCTTCCCAGCTTTTGGCGCTGACCGCGTTCATCTGCATAGAGACCATCATGGAATGCTCCCCTTGCGAGGGCCTGTATTTCTTTGAGTTCGTCAGCTGCAGTGCTCTGGTGGTCACCGGGGCTCTCCTGCTTTTGTTCAGTCTCAGCCTTCACACAAGAATACCCCAGATCAACTGGAATCTTACTGTAAGTTCATTTGAATCCTCCCTGTGTTAAAAATAGCTGCAAATCTGGTTTAAGTTTGGTCTTTGGGCTTTGCTTTCTCCTGTTGTTTAGTATTGTGTATGAGTGTTCTTTATGCTGAGTAAAGTATACATTTTACTTACATTTATTTTGAATGCTAACAGCAGAATGAGCTGTGAAATGTGGCAAGATTAAACTACACTAATAGAACTAAAATCGTGTTCTGGTAGATTGTCTCTGGGAGGACAAACTTCCTGCTAATGCCAGCAATTAGGCTGTGTGGGTGAAGTGGATAAAAATGCAGCCTGTAGTTATTTAACTTGGACAGATGCTGATTTACAGCAGCATGTTGTTCTCTCTTAACCTGGGGGGTTTTTATATTAGGACAAATTTGCTACATATATTTTCTTACATAGGCTAATACAATCATTGGGCAGTAGTGTATAAATTAAGTGCTTTCTGTGAAAATTGGGTGTTTTGTATTGCCTACACACCTAACTATTAAACATTGACTGGCAATGCTTAACGTGTTCTCAGATGTGAGGAGTTTTAGGAAGAGAACTGCTGGTGGTGCACATTCCTTTTGCACATGTCTCTATTTTCATGCTGTATTCTGAGTTAAACTTTCAGACTGGGTTGCATAAACAGAGGTCACAAAATCAACATGTTAAGTCACTCTAGTAAAAGATCTGTCAGCTTCAAGGGCAATATTTATTCCAACTTCTTTGGACAGTACAGATACAATTGTGCCAGTGTTCTATGTTATAACAGTAATTTTGCAAGTACTGTCAGAGTCCCAGAGGTTTTTAGGTTTCTGTGTGATTTAAAAAAAATTTAAAATGTAATTTATTAATGTAGCAGTTTGCTTAGTTTCTCAGCCTAAATGACTTGGTTAAATTGAGACTGGAATGTGGAATTAGGTGATCCTTTCTACCCTGGGGCTGCATAGTTAGTTGATGAACTCCTTCTAGGAGTGTCTGGTACATAGATAAGGTGTTGTGTGGCTGAACTGTCCAGAAATGATCCCTTTGTGGTGGCATCAGTTGTGCCTGCATAGCACCTGTTAGGAGTTGTTTTGGGGAAGGGGGTGGGGTTAAAAATCCAATCAGTTGTGCTTTGGGATTTCTTTGTTTTGTTTTATAAAGGTATTTCAGTTTTTGAGCAGTGGTCACACTCTGCAGCCCCTCCTCAGTGGCATTGGAGCAATGAGAGCAGGTTGGACATCAGGCACAGGGCCCCTGGAATCCCCTGCAGGGCTTTGCTTCAGCTCACACGGCCACATCCAGAGGCAGCAGGAATCTGCCATGATCCCCCAAGGCTCCTTCTGTTAGTTGTGAGCTGGAGATGAAATGCTTCTCCCATCCTTGTACCAGAGCTCTCCAGAGGTGAGAAGGGAACTGGCAGCTTGTTGAACTGATGAGACCATCCTGCTTTCCGGTGTGTCTTACAGATTTCAGCAATCTGATTATATTTGATTTTTATTTATGATTATTTGATTTTAACAAACAGTTGGGACTGTTTCTCTGGCAGGAGTGGGAGATTATCTTCAGTGTTCAGTGTTTGGGACCATTCTGTGATTCTACAGCTGTTTCTGCTCCTGCAAGTAGAGTGTGAGATCAAAGCTTGCTCATAAAACACCTGTGGGACATTACTTTGGCCAAGTTAGTAAGAAATTTAAGAATGTAGGGTTCTGGCTGACTTTTTTTTCCTTTTGCTTTTTTTTGGCATTTTGTTTTTTACAATTTAAATGTATGTTCATACATTATTTGCCTCTTTCAATATTTATTACTGCCCTGTGTTTTGGTGGTTATTTTTACACTTTTGCAGCCTCTGTATATGACAGAGTTACTACAGGAGTTGCTTTCTGAGCAACAGTCCTTCACATCCCTGAGTGCCTTAGGAAGAAGTCACTCCTGCTTATGTATAAATTCATCAAGATACATGCTTTTAAAAATATATATGACTTTATAATGCATATTTCCCTTATGGAAAGTCTCAAGCATTGCTTTTAGAAGCTGTGTGAGAAGAAGAGGCTGTTGCAGTGCTTGAAGGAATTCAACTGACTTAAATTTAGGAAAAAATCTTTCTTTAAAAATACCACTTCTTCCTAGGAACCATTGCAAACATTTGCTTTCAAATGATCCTGTGTATTAGAAGGTACCTGGCCATCAGCTGCTATTGTCCAACACAGGATTGTTTCCTTTAAAAGTTTATTAAAATTATAATTCTTCCCAATGTGTTGTGGATATTGGCAGATGTCCCTTGTCCCTGGCTGGAATGAAATGTGGATGAGTATGGACTAGCATCTAACAGATGTGCAAAGGTGCTGAATTTTTAAAAAATGTATCATTTTAGCCATTTGGGGAAAATATATTTGTTTTCATACTAATTAGAGACTTGCCAGTCATTTTCATATTTTCCTGAGGTAAACATGCAAGAAGCATGGAGCTGGTGAGGGCAGAAAAGAGCCTTGTCTGGGTGTGTTGGAGAGAGGCTGGTTTGTTCCAGCAAGATGAAAGAACAGTCCCTTGTCTGTGTTGTGCAGCACTATCAATAATATGCAAAAATGCAAAAGCTGGGGAACCTGTCAGTGCAAATTTCCATTTCTTTTATGCCTCAGAGCTCAAAGGGAGCCCATCCTGCAGGGAGACAGGAGTGGCCCAGGGGAATGGGGAACACAGCAGCTCCTGCTCCACCAGGAGCTCGGGCATGGTTGCTTTCAGAGAGAGCTAATGAATTCTGCTGTAGTTTAGTCTTTGCCTAAATTTTAATTTCCAAATTACCATGAGGAGCAAAAAAAAAATTTTTCTTTTTCCTGAAATTCATCATTTGCATCTCCTGTGATGTACAGGACAGGTCCTCCTGGATCAGCCTGGGGTGGGACTGGGATCCTGCCCTGGGAGTCTGGGGCGGGACTGGGATGCCTGGAAAACTGGGGCTGATCAGCCCTGGGGCTGGGCTGACCTGCCTGGATGCAGGATCTGTACCTGGGTGATCTGCCCTGGGAGCTCCTGGGGGTGGGACTGGGATCCTGCACTGGGATCTGCTCCCAGGGCTGGGCTGTGACTGGGATCCTGCCCTGGGATCTGCTCCCTGGGCTGGGACTGGGATCCTGCCCTGGGATCTGCTCCTGGGGCTGGGACTGGGATCCTGCCCTGGGATCTGCTCCTGGGGCTGGGACTGGGATCCTCTCTCCTGCTCAGGGAGACACCTCAGTGGTGCCAGGGAGCTGGGAACACTGGAATTTGGCAATGTCCCTTGGATGGAGGTTTGTGTGACAAGGGGAAACCTGTTTATCTGAGTACCAATGTAAATCATTGCATGATCAGCCAGTAGAATGAGCTGTTTGTCAGTGTGTAGGGAAAAAAATCTTCCAAGACATTTTGACCATTGATTTTTTGTTTTAAGTGATTTTCTTGAAGCACCCACTGGAGTTATGGTAGTGTATTTTTGGGAGTCCAGTCTGACTGCAGTGTTCCAGCTTAGAGCAGCTCAGAAGTGAGGCACAGAACTGAGCACAGCACAAAATCAGAGTTCCACTGCACTCAGTGCCAGGGAAGCACCCGGGAGCAGACAGGGACCCAGGTGTGTGTGTTAGAACACACAGAGCAGCTGGGGAGTTCTGTGCTGCCTGAACACTGATTTCATCATCTCTGCAGAGCTGGTTGTTTTTTATTTCTGCAGCAGTGAAACCCTGTGTAGCAAAGCAACTGACACTTGAAGGAGTTGGTAGAAAATTCCATGTGCCTGAGTGACAGAACTGTCCTTGCCAGCCTTGCCTCTGCACAGTGTAATTACAAAGCTATAGCTCAAAGTCCTTCACAGGGCAATCTTGATTTTTATTTATATTTTTAATTTATTTTTTCCCCTTCTGCTTTGAAAAAACCATTTTGCTTTCCTTAGCTGTTGAATGAAAAATTAAGTCAGTCATCCTTGACCTTTATACTTACTGCTCTCAAAATAGCAGTACCTGTTAAGGATAAAAATGAACATTTTATGTGTTTAAAAACAATTGTAAGAATTAATTTTCTCTCGGCTCTTCGTGGACTGTTCTGGTTTGGTGCATGGTGTAAATGTTACTCTGTAATAAATGCAGTCTTGAGTTTTAAGTACAAGAAAGATCATGTATTTTGGTAGTTATTGCAGGTGTGATCTATTGCTTTGTGACAGTAACTTTCTGAAATTTATATTCATGGGCTCTTCTGTTGGGGAAGCAGTGCTTTTGTGTATCTTGTGTTTACCTAGGTAACTCTAAATATACGAGGGGAAAAAGAGATGGCAGTTAATGCTCATAGGGTTAATTTGGTTCTTTCTATCTTGCTCTTATTTTTGCTTGATTAACCATGTTTCCATTTTTAATTGTAGTGCAAAATACTCAAACAGTGTTTAATAACAGAACAAAATCCTGGGAGTTTGACCAGAGTGCTTGGTTTAGAGGACTGACTGGTATGTTTGTAACCTTCAACTTGACACCTTCATATAGAAGCAAGGGAAAATGTTCCCAAACCTTGTAAATAAAGTACTGGTTGGAGGAAAAATTAAGGTCACTGTAAAAAAAAATTTAAAATAATAATTTAAAAATATTAGTAACCACACTCCCCCTCCCTTCTCCTGACAAACAAACCAGCAAACCTAAACAAAACTAAAAGGAAATGTTACTTTGAGCTCTGTCTTCTATGGAAGATAACTCAGACACCAGCAGGTGTCTCATTCTGATGCTGGCTTCTGTCACCTTTTGTGGCAAAGTCAGGCTGTTGAAATGTGCAGACTTTGCTTCCAGAGTACATCAGTTTAGCCACTTTAATCCCCATCAAGATGTAAAATTTTGGATTTCAGAAAGCAAGTGACAAGAGCAAGCACCAGTTTAAATGTGCTATCTCTGTTTACACGAGTTTCAGCTGCAATATGGTATTGTCTGCCTTTTAGAGAGTACCTGGGCACCTGTGCAGGACGATGTACAGGATGGAAAGGCAGGGCAGGAATTTTGGTTGAATGATTCCTACAAGCTTGTGTGAGGTTGTGGGGAGCTGTGGACAAAGATGTGTGGATGCTGCTGGAGCCTCGGAGCGTCAGAGGCAGCTCTGGTGATGTCCCAGCCTGAAGGGCTGAGCAGCAGCGTGGAAGATCTCAGCAGTGACCTGGTGGTAGTTGCCAGATCTGTTAACAGAGCTCTCATTGCTAGCACCAGTTCAGCTTTTCCATCCTCTCTAATCCAGGAGCTGTACCTGCCTGGACCCTCAAAAACCAGAGTGTGGGATGGTTCCAGAATCATGGGATGGGGCTTCCTGCTTTCACAGCAGAATCAGCAGAACAAGAGCGTTGCCCTCTTGTAGCATAAAATATTTTTCTTGGCATAAGCCCATCTTAATCCATGAGTTACAACATCTCCTCTGCTGTGTCCTCCCCTGAGTGGGACAGAGAGCAAATCCGTGGCCTTGGGTACTCTCAGCTGGACTGACAGGACCACTGGGGACTGAACAGAATCACTTGCAAATAAACTAGCGAAGTGACCAGGAGTCATTTGTTCACTTGAATTATTTTGGAAGGGAGAAAGGAAGCAGCAGCAGCCTGGAGTGGGTTTGATTCAGCTCAGAGATTTGATTCTGTTGTGGATGGCAGCTCTGCACAGTATTTTATGGCACAGCACACTGTCTCATGAGGTTGCTGTAATTTCAGCAGAAATTCTTCTACCTCTGTGATGTGGTTTTACTTTGTCTATAAATATAATAGCAAGAACTTCAGCTCCATCATGGACAGATTTGAAGCAGCTCATCTTTTTTCAATTAGTTTATTCTTCCTATTGTCACGATTATTCATTTTCTCTTACGTGGAAAAAACTTGCAGTATTTTAGGGAGTGTCCTCTGCTTCTTGCTGTAGTTTTTTTTCTTTTATTTCTCCTTTTACTTTGCCCAAAGCTATTGAGGTTTTTTTGCTTTTCTTATCTTTCTGCTCTAAGTAGTAGCTGCCATATTTTGGATTAAGGACCTCCATTGCTATTTGCATCTGTGATGTTACCATTGCATGTGTCTATGGCAGTGTTACTGCTGTCATTGCTCCTAAAGCTCCAAAGTCTGCTCTGGGGGTATCAAACGATTTTCATTTTAGCTTTTTCAAAACTCAGCCTTATTATATGCATGTGAATCAATTGTTAACTGCATTAAAAAGGATTTGACCTAAACGGGGAAAATGGAGTTGCAAAGATGAATAAATTGGAGCTTCAAGACAGAATCACTTCTTTAGATTTAAATTGTTGAATTCTCTGTGTAGAATTTGATATTCTTTGTAAACATTAAACTAGAATAAAATGCCAGTGATGATGACAAATTGCTGCTGTATTTACATCAAAGTCCACTAGAAAAGGCATCAGCAGTTTAATTTCAGCAGGATTTTATATTTTGCAGCTTGAAAGAAACCTTCAGGTCCATTTGTAGCATGGAGCTAGTGATCAATGTGTCATATAGTGGGAAGGCCTGGCCTATAGCTTACACTGTGCTCCTTTGGAAAGGTCCCCAAGGTGACAATTCTGAACCTCAGAGGTCAGCAGGATTAATTAATGAGTACATCTGACCCCTGAAATCACAGACCTTCATGTGCCATCCATGTAGTCTTTAAGTATGGTACTGAGGAAGTACAAAATGTGTGTGTGTGTCTGAAAAAGCATAACCTGGATGATATGAAATGAAAGGGTAGAATATTAAATACATTTGGCTGTTGGTTCTGATGGTTAGGTCTCCTACAATTAAAATTAGCTTCATTTTGAATATGACTTCTGCCTTAACTTGGCAGCTGTTTTGTTTTGCTGTCAGTTTTGTTGGCTTTCTGATGTTAAGCTTTTAAAACAACCAGTGTTTTTAATTGTTTGAACACTGGAGTCTTCGTGTACACAGCTCAATCTTCTTAATATTCAAAGCAGTTTAGGTTCTTTTGATTCATACTGTGAGAAATTTTCTCCTCCTTTCAATAACTTCTGAGGCTCTGCTCTGTATCCTGTCCAATTTTTCAACATTCTTTTTAAAATGTGGATACTGGAACAGGGCACAGCATTGCAGTGTCCCTGGCAAAGGTAAGATTACCACCTGTCATGTCCATAAATCCAAAGGAGTGCAGAAGTTATTTTTGTCCCTATCTTTGGTCGTGGCAGCACCTCTTGAGATGCCTGCCTACAGTAATTACCAAGTTCTTCTGAGTTATTTCTGCTGGGATTTGTCTCTGTTCTGCAGGTCCTTCCTGTAGATGCCAGATGTACTCTGGTAGTAAAATACACAACTTGACCTTGAGTTGAATCAATTTCTGGTTTTTTAATTATCCAGGGGCTGCCCTCTGCTCAATGTGTGGTTTCTCCATTCTTGGTGACACACATATATTTACATAGAGACTTGGTGGAAGTGCTGAAGCTGGGTCTGTGGCAGATGAAGTGAGACTTCCCCTCTAGTGGGAAGAAGGTTCATGCAGGTGAGAACCACAGCTCGTGTTGGCAACTGCAGGAGCACAGTCGGAGGTGTAAACTCAGAGCTGCAGAGAGGCACGCCTGGAGAAACTGTGTCATGCCATGAATTTTCTAATACTGCTATTTATATAAAGTTTAAATTTCATCTCTGCAAAGAAAATGTTATATAATTAAAACTGCAATAGCTAGTTAATAGAATTTGGATTTGTTTGATGTCCTAGGTCTCAGGTAGCATCTATCTCAGTGAGCTTGAGCAGGGGTAAAAAAAGTATCTCTGTACACAGGCAGGTGAAAAATCGGTAGGAATTTGTAAGACCCACAATTTGCTTATGATTCTTTACTATTTGATTAGAGTTTGGGTCTTACTTGGCTCGTGACATCTGGATATGAGTGTGGCCATGAGCCATGGGAACCTCTCTGATTCCTTGGGAAAGTCCCTGTTTGAGATGAGGCTCAGGCCACGGAGATGCCTCGTGCAGTCTGGACACTCAGTGTTGATAACCAGCTGTTGCTGAGTCAGTACCCTCAAAATAGATTGTTTTATGTAAGTAGCACAGTGCCAGAACCTTCCATGTCTGCAGTTGCTGTCTGCAGCCTTCTGTGGTTGTGGCTGGGGCAGGAGATGTTTTGGGGCAGGCTGGACAGCGCTGTTCCCTCCAGAGTCCTTGTGCTGTGTAACTGGAGCACAGCTGGGGACTCACACCCACAGGAGCCACTTCAGAGTTATGTCTTCAGTCTTCTGAGCCTGACTTCTCATTGCACTTCACAAGATGCACTTTGGGAAAAAAATAAAACAATTATTAAAAAAATGGAAGAAGTGAAGGAGCTGTAACAGGAAGTGAGCCTGCCTTGCACGTGGGAGAAGAGAGTTGAGTAGAACAAATTGTCCTTAAGTTCTAATTGTTGTGATTGCTTTCATGTAGTGGGAGTTGTCATGTTCACTGTGGTTTTGTGGGGTTTTTTTGGGTTTTGTGTGGGCTTTTTGGTTTTGTTCTTTACCTCAAGCCTATAAGTAGCACAGCAATCTTTAATTGAAGGTTTTCTGTCAATCCCTTCTGTCTGTGGTCATATTCACTTCTCACAGATTTGATGTTTGTGCTGAATTGTCCTTTCCTGATCCCTCCACCCTGACCTCAGCTGTTCATCCATGGTAGCTTTGTGTTTGGGAATGGTGTTCCCCAGTTTAGTGGGAGCATGCAGACAGTGCAGAGTCCGTACACATCAGATGTGACAGGTGTCCTGATAACACACTGAGCACCTTCTCCTGAACGAATCTAGACTTTGTTTCTTCTCTTATTTACACCTTTGAATAATTTTTCCCTCAAGTCTGATCAGTTAGTCTTGTATTGATGCAATCATTCTTGTGCAAATACCTGCCATTCAGAATTCCTCCTTTGGTTCCAGTGACATGTTCATGACTCTGTTTGAGGTGAGGCATGGCAGCATCACCATCTGAACACCAGTGACAGGAATTGTGTGGAGCAAGTTGTTTTCCTTTGCTTGGAGCGAAGCAGTTTTCCCTGAGCATGTTGCAGTGTGTATGTTCTAAAATGTCTGCTTGAAATACTAGTTTTATGCAATAAATAGGTAAAAATCTGTGTTCTTACCCTGCTGGCAGCTGTCACTCCCAGAAGTGGCACAGGAGGTGCAGTTTTGTTCAATGCAGGCCTCAGGGAAGGGTGGGAGGGCTCCTGGCAGGTGTGGGCAGGGCAGGGGCTGTGCGGGGAGGTGAGGAGCACACCCCAGGCTGGCTCAGCCCCGCTGGGCAGGTGCAGCAGGGTGAGCCCTGTGCTGCCAGCTCTGCCCCCTGCCAGCCCCGAGGGGATGTGCCAGGGCTGCAGGGTGCTCTGGCTGCCCTGGCACTGCAGCTCCCACTCCTGCTGCTCCTGTGCGACAGCCTCTGCCTTCCTGGGACACCTGGGCCACCAGAGGAACTGGCACAGGGTTGCTGCACTTCTTGTTCCAACCTTCTGTGTCATCACTTCTGATAAAGCAAACAACCATCATTTAGTAATGCTACTGAATTTATTTTTTTAGGATCTGGTCAACACTGGACTCAGCACTTTCTTCTTTTTCATTGCCTCTGTAGTACTGGCTGCTTTAAACCATAAAACTGGAGCAGAAATTGCTGCTGTGGTAAGAATTTAAACTTGTTTCTATCTGACTCTTACCTTGTGTTAAAATTAACTTTTACTCATTGATTGAATACACCTGTTGCCTTTGCCATCACAATTTACTTCTATTTTCACAATTTGCTGTGAGATAGTTCTTATTTTAAGAATGCTAACATCCTTGGAGTTTAGTCTGAAGGTATGAGGCAAGAACAAGCAGAAGAAAGATTTGCAGAGAACACTTTACAGTTGAACTCGCCTTCTCTTTGGTGGCTTCTCTTTGGTGCTCTATGTTGCAAGCCTATGGAAACGATAGAGAGAAAAAGTAAGAAATTGAAGCTGCTTATGCATAATTTGCTTTGTTCTTGCTCAGTACAGATGATTTTTTGTTCTTTGGAGTGAGTGTAGTAGCACTTCAAAGTTTTAAATCTACAACAGTCAGTTCAAACAAATTACTTTTGTGTGTGAGTTGGCGACCTCTTACTATTTTCTTGTTTATTTTCTTTTTAACCTGGTTTTTAAAATCACATGAGCGCTGCAGAAGCATAGAGGCTGGTGCTCTGGACTTGTCACTTTTTGTGTGCACTCCGAGGAATGAACGAACTTTTGGATGAAGAGCTGGTTTTTTTACAAGGGGGTTCTTTACCCTGAGCTGCACTGCAGGATTTAATTGTCATGTTGGTAGTCAGAGAACTCTGTTTTCTGGGATCATTGATCTTAGCTGCTTTTGCAGATTCTCTAGCTCATTGAGAAGAAAAAACATCATTTCCCGGGCCACGATGATTTGTCAGTGCAGATGGTGTGGGTAGCAGAACTTCTGAGGGCCTTGCTGTGCAGCTGCTGCTGTTGTGTTCACCAGTGCGGTGTGTGTGCCCCGCAGGTGTTCGGGTTCCTGGCCACGGCGGTGTTCGCGCTGAACGCGGCGGTGGCGGTGCAGCGCTGGCGGCTGGGCCGGCGGCAGCAGAGCCGCCAGGGCAGCGAGTACATCCGCGCGCGCAGCGAGTCCCGCGAGGTGGTGCCCCGGCCCGAGATCCAGCGCCTGGACGCCTGAGAGCCGCCCCGCTGCCGCCGCAAGGGAAAGCAGCGCTCGGCTCCCTCGTGGAACAAGGCTTGGGCTTTATTGAAGGAGGAAAAGGTGCATCGAGGGCGGCGAGGATGCCCAGCCCTGCGCGTGTGCGGAGATGTGTTGAGCCAGAAGCTGCTGTCATGGAGGCAGAAAATGGTGGTGGTTCAAAAGGAAGATCCCCTCAAGGCCTCCACATGGACATGGGCATATATTATATAGCTCCCAGAAGATATAATATATGTCTGCTCTGAAGTCTGTCATTGCTTTGGATTACCTGCACAGCAGTTCCCTTCCCTCCCTGGAGTTCCCCTGTTCCTGCAGCTGCCCCGGGGACGGAGCAGCCCTGCCTGGCTGCTGAGGGAGGAGATGGAGCACCCAGATGTGCCAAGGAGCCAGGGGCACTCAGCAATAACTCAGCCAGCGGGGCCTGTCCGTCCCAAACTGTGTCTGTCTGTCTGTCTCCTCCTGCCCTGAGCTCTGCACAGCCGCCTGCCTGCTGGAGAGCCGTGCCGGAGTTCTGCTGGGCGCTGGGAAGGGCCCTGGCCGAGCCTGGGGGTCGCTGCTGCCATGGGAGGCACCGAGGGGACGGAGGCGCTGCCTGCTCCTGTTGGGACACATTCCAGTTTTCATTCCAAAGTGGGAAAATAAATATGTTTAGGA
The DNA here is from genome assembly GCF_901933205.1 of Camarhynchus parvulus. NCBI lineage: Eukaryota > Metazoa > Chordata > Aves > Passeriformes > Thraupidae > Camarhynchus > Camarhynchus parvulus. The sequence goes on along the minus strand of NC_044581.1, from coordinate 19,058,653 downwards.
GATGGGTGCAGAAAAGGGGCTTAAGGGGCACAGTACAGAACAAAAGGGTTGTCATCCTACAGACTTACATTCCAGCCATGGCTTTCTTTTTTTTCCCCTCTTTTTTTTTTAAGGTTCAACATTTCTAGAAGTTTTTGCTAGAACTTGCTTTCCCTCTAAGCCCAGGGTAAGCAAGAACTAGCAAAAATTTATGCGCTTTTAAAGTGTTCCTAAGGTTGCAATGTTGTGATTCATGTAAGGTAAATAGTTCTTTTTGGAAGGATGGTTGTTCTAAAATTAAAACTTAATTGGTGGTAGGTGAACCTGATTTTTATTTTAACTGGGTGTTTCTGCAGATTTATTCCCCTTAGGATTCCTTGAAAAATTAATTTAGCTAATTGGAAAATAATATGATTGTATTGATTTGTTTAGAAATAGTTTTACTTAGCTGAAGGTTTTTTTTAAATTTTCCTTGTACTTCCAATGAATGAATTACATTTTCTTTACTCAGAACTCAAATTCAGCAGTAATTGGCTAGATAATGTCACAATATTATTAGGAAGATGTCTCTTGATATTTTCCTGTTTCTTTGGTGTTTTTATCACTTTAGTGCATTATTTGGCATTTGTGTGCCTGTGTGAAGACAGTGTGTGTGGGAGGAGATCTCTAGAACTGAACTCCTTTGTGGTGTGAGGAAAATGCAAATCTGTGCAGTTAGTGGGATGGTTTGCCGTGTGTGGCTGAGTTTGTGTGTCCTGCTGGAGCTGCCCTGCTCAGGGGGAGTGCAGCCCCTGGAGCCTTAAGAGCAATGGGCAGTGTGCTGGGTAAGGTATTTAACATGAAAACCAAGTTACACCAAACAGGAGATCAGGAGAAGTGCCTGGGCTTTTGTACTACTGGAGGGAGCTGGGATAGTGAAAGTGTGAACCTAATGCTGCAATATTCAAATTGAGCAGCAGAGAATTATTCTGATGAGTGAAAAGGTGACAAAGGTGATGCCTTTCCATTTTCAGTGTATTGACATCTATAGTGCATTTCACCTCAGTGGCTGAGAAGATTAAAATTCAGAGTTACTGATGAGGTTAAGGAAAATTTGCATTTTCTTAGTGATTGATGGTTTACCAGTTCCTACAGTAACATTTATTGTGCTTTACTGGATGCTATGCCAAAGGGAACACCAGTTTAAAAGAAGATGGAACCAGCTCTTGGTGCTGGGTTAGAGCAGATGTTCCACAGAGGGCTGTCTCACCTGGGTGCATTTCCTGGGCAGCACATGGCAGTTCCATGGCCAGCATGGTAAGAAATAACAATTTGTTATTGCCAGAACTGCTGTGGCAGCCCTGCTGCTTGCCAGCACTGCCCAGGACTGGCAGAGTTTGCAATGTCAATTATTGAAAGACTTTTAAAAAGTAGCACAGGCATACCCAGTCAGGAATTTTAAACTGCCATCAAAGCAGTTTGGATAAAGATTGTAAAAAACCCCAAGCAAACCCAAACCAGACAAAACAAACAAACAAACAAAAATCCCCACACATCCCACACCAAAATCAAGCCAAACGCACCTACTGAAATACAAAACAGAGTTCTCCAGAAGATCCATGCTTTTGGAGTGGAGCTGCCATCTGAAATCAGGAACAGGATGGTGTCACCAGGGGTTTTTGTCAGGAACTGTCCTGTCACTGGCCAGGGCTGAAGGAGCATTCCCAGATCCTCTCCTGTGCTCCCTGAGCTCATTGAGGCTGGGGCAGAGCTCTGGGAGCTGTGTGCCTCTCTAGGTTTATGAATTTGTACCTTTCAAACCTGTCCTGGCCTAGGAGAAGGGTAACTGGGGGTTTGGCTGTGCCGTGAGCTGCAGTGACAGGAGCAGAGTGGGGCAGTCACAGGAGGGGTGAGATTCCTGCAGCTGGGAATGCCAGTGTTCATTACTCACATCATGCCCTGAGCCTAGCACAGCTCTCAGGGTGGAATCCAAAAGAGAACAGTAATTTTAAAAACACTATCCGATTCACTTCGTGAAACAAAAGCAAATGTAAATGTGTAATTTCCTCATTTTTGGGACCAAAGATGATTTTAGTATTGTATAGTATATACTTTCTAAAAAATCTTAAGCACTTACTGCTCTGCAGAGACATTATTTGCTATTTGGATTATATAGAAGGGAAGTAAAGTAGCTGTGAGAGACAAGTACATTTGAAATATCAAGATCATTTGATGTATCCATGGCTCATTTCCCCTGAGTTAATTTTACACAGTGTATTGGAGAGGTACTTTTTTTAAGACTGTTACCTAAACTGCAGTCACACAAAAAACCCTTAAGGAAGAAAAGAGGGTAGAAAGTTTAATTTTTTTTAAACTTGCTTAGAGAAGTGACATTAAATTGCTTCTCTCAGCCAGTTAGTCTTGCTTGTAATTGCTAGCACACAGGGATAATTTCTTTTTGTCCTTAAGGGTGCTGTTTAGCTCCATAAAGGGACTCAAACCCCACTGTAAACAGAACTAAATGAAAGCAAACAGTTGAGGTCGGTAGGAACAGGATGCTTGAAACAGTCAAGGTTTGGATGAGTGCCCTTTGGTCAGAGAGAGCCCTCAGACCTGGAGTCTGTGTGTATTTCTGGGTGTAGACATGACTGAATTCTGCCCCTGTGCACAGACATGGCAGTGTTTGTTACACAGTGAGCTCTGCCTGGAGCAGCAGCCTGGGAGCTGTTGCTCAGTGCTGCAGGAGCCTCTCTGCCTGTCCTGCTCCGTTTGTGAGCCTCAGCTGAGGTTGGTGCCACGTCCTTGAGCTGTGCAAACAGCCCCAGCAGGAGCTCCTGAAACCACAGAGGAGCTCACTCACGTGTCTGAGTAAAGCCAATTCCTCCTTCTTTCCCCCTTTTCCTTTCATTTGGAATATTCGTGCCTCATGGATCAAATGCTTTAATATTTAATTCTTGCTAAGCCTCTGTTGGTCTGTGCAGTGCCAGGAAGATGAGAATGTGTCCCAATATCCCTTGGTGTCAGCTGTGGTGCTCTTCCCTTTCCTGCTGTGTTCTTTCTGTGGGACTGTGGAATGCTGGTGCTGCTGTGAGATTCCTGGTGGGAGCTTGGGAGGGGTAAGAGTGACCTCCCTGTGCCTTGTGAGACAGGCACTGGCCCCAGAGAGCTGAGATTGCAGTCTGTGCTGCTCGCTGCATTCAGGAGCGCAGCATCAGCCAAGATCTGTGCCTTGGCAGCAGCTCCTCCTCTTCCAGTTAAGGTGTCTTTTACATGGGACAAAGGAGCAGCGTGTGCTGCTCTTCCCTTGGCATTGTCACTGTTGTGATGAACACTTCCCAGGGTTTGTTTGTCACTCTGGTCTCATGGCACGCTCTGGCATAGTTTCAGCTCTCTGGATTTCATGGCTGCTTCCAGAAAGAGGAGGGAAAGGTTCCCACTCCTCCCTGGGGTAGCAGTTTATGTTCCCCCTGTGAATTATTCTGTCCATGTGCTGATTGTCCCCTCCCACCAGGGCAGAGCCAGTGGTTCGTGGAGTGCTGTGCACACAGCAGAGAGAGAATCTGCTGCCCTGGACTGTTCTGGCTCAGTTAAACACCAACTTTTCATGAGCTTTAAGGTCCCTAAATGAATTTGGTCACCTCTCCACTCTTTTGGGGATGTGCAGGCACAGCAAATGCTTACCCAATCTGTGGCTTTATTAATGCAATTCTTTCTTCCTCCCTCTTCCTTAGGCCTCTTTCTGTATCTATTATTTTCTTGACTCATGTCATGTTGTAATAATTTCTACTTGTTTTCTTTCATGAGGGAAAAAAACTCACCAAAAATCTAAAAAAAGCAAGAATAATGGTTTTAGGGCATAATTAAAAAATGAAAACAAACTTAATAGCAGTTCAGATAGTGTAGGAAGTAATATTGTCTCTCCTACTCGGTTGGGATACTGATCAGCTTTGTCCATGGAGGAGCATGAAGAACAGAACTGTCCTGAAAGCTCTGGAGCCAGAACTCTCCAGTGGGCATTGAGGATAATAAAAGGCACAGTGTGATAAGGGATTGGAGATGTGAGAAGGGCGCTTGGTAATGCAGAGCTTTCAAAGTGAGACATGAACAGGAAGAGCCCACAGTGGCCACAGCAGTCATGGGGATCTCAGGGAGCTGGGAAGGGGCTGGGATTGCCCAGGCTCAGCTTCCAGAGGGGGATCCAGGCTGGTCCCTGCTCAGTCCTGCGGGGCAAGGAAAGCCAGTCTGGCATGTCTGAAAATCAGGCTCTTGGCTTGTGCTGTTTGTAGCATGAAATAATGGATTGTTCATTGTCTGGAGGGCCAGCAAAGCTCAGAATTACTGTGCAGGTAGAGGTGTCCTGTGTGTGAGATTTAATGGCAACAAAAGCATTTTAAAATGATCCTGAAATCAGTACAAAAATGCATGGAATGTGTGAAAGTACTTTGTAGAAATTATGCCCTGTTCCTCTCTTTATTTTGACAGAGGGATTGGTTGAAATGAATTTAAACACATACTCAGGAAATCTCTGAATGACATTGTAGAGGGTTTCCCTGGTATATTATTTTTATTTTCCCTGTCAGCCATTTGGCCACCTTGATAGATCTGCTTGACCTAGTCAGAGTGGTGCTGTCCAACCTGAAAGGGTTCCCTTGTTTTGGTCTTTTTTTTTTTTTTTTTTTGGGGGTTGTATTTTAAAAACCTGTCTATAATTTAACCATTTGTATGCTAAAAATAATCTTAAAAAAATCTGCTTACACTGTGATTTTTGGTAGCCTTTAATTTAGAGTATACAACACAATCTAATTTTCTTTTGGGATATGCAGCTTTCAGAAGTGTTCTTATATATGCCCAGAAATGAAAGTTGTCTATTTATCATAGGAATGTGATTAGATAAAGTAACCTATCCAGAATCCCAGTGCAGCTCTTTCATGTGTGCTGGATGGACTAGTTAGTGAAATTGCCTTTTAATCTCTATGGGTTAATAAATATTTTTTTATAACTAGCCACAGATATTCCTTTTTAAATTATACTTGGCAAACAGAAGATATTTAATTTTATATACAATATACATAGTTACCTTGATTGACATATTTATAACATAGAGCTTTGTGTTTACTATGAAGGTTTTATCTGTATCCCATGGACTTCATGGGTAAAACGTTGAAAAGTCAGTTAGCATTTATGGAAGGTTATGGGAACTTTCTTCATGGCTTCACAATGAGGACATAGGAGCATTTAAAAGGCAATAGCCAGATTGTTTTACAGAGTATCTTATTTTTTGATTGGGGCTGGTCCCTGCAGCTATTTTAATAACATCTGGATATGAGTAACAGAATGGAATATGAGCATCTGCCTCTTCTGACTGTCACAGGCTATTGTCTAGAGCACAGGAAATTTCAGGGTATTGTATTGTTTTGCTTCGGACAAATGTCTCAATAGACCTATTTAATTAAAACCTTCATGTGTCTGAAAGAAAACATCCTCTCTTAACCAGGCTGATTTATCACTTCTGGTACCCTTTTAATCCCAAAATAGTGTTGTCTAAATATTTTTAATGATGTTCCAGCTATCCTGATGTCTGCAGGTTAAAGTGGTCCTGGCTAGCACCCTTTTATTACAACAATTGCTACCTTCATTTTTCTACTGTTTCTACTTTAATCTTGAATGTTTACCAGTTTCTATTGTTGGATCTTGTGGAGGGAGAGTGTCTTAGCACTACAGCTCATCCAGCTTTAACTCATACATCACAGTCCTGGAGTAAGAAAATATTTTGAATTATATATTGTGGCCAATTTATTGCATTTTAAAATGACTTCTATACTTACGACACAACATTTATGACAAAATAGGACGAATGACTTAGCTAATCATTGTATCTGTCTAGACTTACTCTCTTTTGTGTTAGTGTAATTTTGAAACTATTTGTATATGTTGAAGTTTGTAAGGGTTCAGGAACCCACAATAAAATAGTAAAGTATGTATTTATTTCTCATTATAATGCTCAAATTTGATTTGGAAGTTGACACTTTGTATGTCTTTTCACAGAATTGTAAACAAATACCGAAAAACTGCTTCACCTAGGGTGCCTTCCATGTGTGGTACTAACACTTGTCATTCACAGGAACAGAGATGTAAATTTATGAATCCAGTAAACACTATTTTTGTAATGTGAGTCACTAACGCAGCTCTGGCCTTGCTGTGCTTTGTTCCCACCAACACCAGGTTTATGGCTGCCGTGGTCGCTGCCTTCCCTCCCATGTGCACTGGATCTGACCCCTGGGGAACCACAGGTTGTGTCTCCTTTGCTCTGCCCCCAGCTGCCCCCCGAGCACATTCCTGGTGCTCCAGGTCCCCTTCCTTGGGCCTTGTGGAGGGATGCTCAGGGTGGGGTGTCTGTGTCCTCAGGGCTGACCCTGGCTCCTCTAGACCGACTGCAGCCCAATCCAAACATTCCAATTCTAACTCATCAATTATGATTTACAGCTTCTGAGGAGGGAGCATCCAGGCCTGACCAAAAGACTTTATCTCTCTGGGTTACAGGTGCTCTATTGACAGGTTTGTAATTGCAAACAGCTCAGAGGAATTATGGAAACACCAGGTTCTAGAATTCTATTCAGGCTGAGCAAAGGGGATGCAATTTTCCTTTTTTCATGAGCACAAGTCTGCTGTGCAATACCCTTGGTACTCTGGAGTACAGCCTGCAGTGTTCTGTGCTGGAGAACCCTTGGTGCATCTCTGAGTGGTGCGAGGGCAGCACCCGGCTGTGTCCTGCCCCGGCAGGGCCAGCCCAGGGCTCCCCTGACAGCAGAGCCTGCCCAGGACTGGGGGGTTCCAGCAGGCAGCACATTCCCCTGGAGCCAGCTCACAGCCCTGGAGGATTTCCCATTGCCCTGCAGAGCCTGGAGCTGCAGCAGCTGCTCCAAGGTGGTGCCTCCAGCTGGGAGCCCCTTCCTGCCGTGCCCACAGCTGAACTCACTGCTGGCAGAGCAGCAGCTGCCAGCTCTGCTTGGGAAAGGTGTCCTGGGAATGCTTGACCAAGCTCAAAGGCAGGGTACTCTACAAGAAAACACAACCTCCTTGTGTAGCTTGTTTTTACAGCAGTAACCATCTGTCAGTTGTTCAGTTCTTTCTTTGGTGTCTGTGCTAATCAAAAAACACAAGGTGAAGAATTGTAAAGTCTTGCAATACACAAAGCAGTCTTGGTTTTAAAATCCATGCTGTTGCAGCATAATTTAAATGGTGTATTTATCAGTTTTAAATGTCATTTTGCTTTTCCAGTCTTTTGTATATGGGCACAATACTTTTTGTAAATTTTTTTTATTTAGTTGTCTTTCATGTCTTTTCTTTCTGGTATTGGAAGATTTGAGCTCTCTGGGTTTTCACGGTACTCTTCTGACCATTCTTCATAGTGGTAAAAGTCTGTATTTTTGTATGTAGGAGAAATGGAAGTTTTCTAACACTTATCCCAATCAATATAGTACGGATCATTTGTGAAGGACTTTCTGTTTAATAAATGGACATATTAAAGTAATACAATGGTGTCTTCGTCTGTAAACATGGCCTGGGCTGGGCTGGGGTAATTTTCTTCCCAGTGGCTGGTGTGGGGCTGTTTTGGATGTGTGTTGATAATTCAGAGATGTTTTTGTTAATGCTGAGCTCACCCAGAGCCAAGGCTTTCCCTGCCCCTTGTGCTGCCATGCTGGGGAGGGTTGGGGGTGCCTGGAGGCTGAGGGGGACACAGCCAGGACAGATGACCCCAACTGACCACAGGGGCATCCCACACCTTATGGCATCAGGATAGGAAGGGGGAAGGAGGAAGGGGGTTGGAGTGATGGAGTTTGGCTTCCCCAAGTCACCCTTCCAGGGGATGTGGCCCTGCTCTCCTGGAGGTGCTGAACACCTGCCCGCCCATGGGAATTAATTCCTTGTTTTGTTTTGCTTGTGGGCACAGCTTTTGCTTTCCCTATGAAATTGTCTTTATCCCACCACAGGAGTTTTCTCACTTTTCCCGTCCCCATTCTCTGCCTGATCCCCCTGGAGGAGAGCAAGCCCTGCCAGGGGCTTGGGGGCTGCTGGGGTGAAACCAGCCCAAGGGGGGTCCTGGGCTCAGAACAAAGCCAGGCAGCTGCAAAAGGCACTTTGTGTGTGGGGGGAACTCCCACCACGGAGCCCTGGCTGGAGCTGTCCCTGCGACCCTCCTGGGGGCAGGAGAAACCACGGAGAGCCCTGGGGAGAGGCAGTGGAGCAGAGGGAACGTGGAACTGCTCTGCTGCTCTCAGGCTGCTGGTGGAATTGCTCTTGGAGCAGTTCTGGTGTGCTGCCATGGACTGCAGTGCTCCATCCTGGGCTCTGCAGCTGCCCTTTTGGGACTGGAAAGGGATTTTGGGGCTGAAATGCCCCAGGGAGTGGGGGAACACTGCTGCCTCCCGGGCTGGGGCTGCAAGTGATGCTGGGGGGTTTTGGTTTCCAGGTGCTTTAGGCACAAGGTGGAAGCACTGAGTCAGTACAGGTGAGAACTGTGGACAGGCACGAGGGATGGGTGAGTCTGGGATTTGGGAATGGCTGCTGCACTCTGAACACTGGGGAGGGACCAGGGGCGGTGGGGAGGGGGACACAGATGGTGGCACAAGGGAAGGATTCCCTGAGGGAGCCAGAGGCTCTTACAAGGGGCCCATTCATTTTCCCTGTGTGGGGCTGTCAGCAGCACTGTGGCATTACCCAGGGTGGTATCCATGGTGTTCCTGGGGCAGGAGAAGCTTCATCAGCTGTCAAATTAAAAAAAAAAATTAAAAATTGTCTTTTAGTTACTGGCTCTTCCTACAGTCTCCTGGGAAGACTGTAATTAATTTATTCATGGATCAGGCTAACAAAATGTGATGGGATGTGTCCAAAATCCATAAAAGAAAAGGACAAGTACTTCCTGGTGAAAATTAACATTGGAATCAGTATTTTCCTCTTCACAGAAGTGGATTTAAAAATTGACTTTTTTAAAAAAACAACCAAAACCAAACAATCAACAAAACCACGCAAAAGCAATAGCAATAAAAAACCAAACCAAACCCAAATCCCACCAACCAAAAAAAAACCTAACAACCCCAAACCTCCACCCAAACTCATCCTCCCCAGAGCCCCAGACAAAACCACACTTAAATTTTCTGGGTAGCACTGTTTTACTTTCTGGCCTGGAAGCTTCACAAAACACTGAACACTGAATTCGTCCAGTAGTGTCCTAGGGTGACTGTCTGTGTTGCAGTGTGGATTCATTGATGCACTCCTGTTTATTTATTCCTGATATTTAAAGATCTTGACTTTTAAGCCAATACTCCATGCAAAAAGGTGTCTCAAGCATCTTGGAATGCTTGAGAAGATTTACGTTCTCAGTGCTTACCTAAATTTCTTCTGCTTCCTTGATGTATCTTCTTGAGGATTAAAGGAGGGCCAGGTGGGGCTGCTCTGCACATGTGGCATTTGCCCTTGGAGGGCCGTTTGTATCCTGGTGCAAATCTGGAGTGAAGCCACTCCATGATGTTATTTCTGACAGAACTGTGCCCAGTGAACTTCCTCAGCAGAAGGACAATGAGTGGAACCAGGTGCTTGCTGAGCAGAGCACCCAGCTGTGTTCTGCTTTCCAGCACACCAGGCTGTTCTGCACCACTACAGCAGCTGAGATGCTCTGCTCTTCCTTGGGAGTGACTCTGCCAGATGGAAACTGCAGACTCGAGGAACTTCAAACAGTATCAAGTGAAAAGCACAGTTAGGTGGAGTAATGGACAGAGTGTTCAAAGGATAACAGAGCCTCCTACTTCAGTCAGAATCTAAAACAGCTACTTGGAAAGGTATTTGAATTCCTTGGAAAGGTCTTTTGAACTCTTTAGTGTCACCTGTCCAAAAATCAGTGCACAAGTCTGAACAAGTCCACAGATAAATGGAAAAGCTTGGTAGGAGGGAGAGAGCCCTTCAAGCAGGTGAGAGCTGTGTGAACTCACCTGAGGTGCCACTTTCCTTTCCTGTCGGTGGCTTTGAGGTCATGGAACTTCTGGCATTGTTCCTACAAGGATTCAGCCACCCTTGGGGTTGGAAACTCCTTCTCAGGCAGGCCCAGGAACTCCAGGTGCTGCAGTGAGGGCAGGGATTGGGCTCTGGGGGCTTTGGAAGCAGCTCCTCCACGGGACACGAGTGAGTGTGATTGGAAAGAGGTGTCTGAGGAGGCCACTGAAACCAGCACTCAGTTGGGCTCCACACTGCAGGTGGGGTGTTGTGCTTGTCTCCTGAATTGCAGAGTGCTCCCAGCACCCTTTTGATGTTGTCAGTTGAGGAAAAACAAGCAAACAAACAAAAAACCCAAAAAGCCAAGCTGACTTTTCCTCCATGTGCCCCAGAGCCTGAACTTGGTGCAGTATTTGTGGCAGAATATGGGCAGAAGACTGAGTCAGCCCCTTCCACCCCAATCCAAACTGGCTTTGAAGTAATTATTTTAAATCTAATTTTCTGAAATTATATCCCTAAGATACAGAATCATGTTTTCTTTCAGTTATGAGAACAGATCTTTTTTAACAAAAGGCTGGGATCTTACAGAAGTGCTTGACCCTGGGAGAAAACTGCTTTGAAATGATCTGAGCCATCAAGGACTAAACAGCCAGTAAGGAAATTCTCTGGGCAGGCACCTCACTGCGAGCTGCTAAAGCAGTCCTGATGTAACTAATGAACATTTTGTTTGCTGCCTCTTTACTTTAAACCAACATGGAACAAATGGCCAGAAAACCTCAGTATATTTTGGGTGTGTGAAGGATGAACCTGAAGGGTTATTGGTTGCCAAGAGAGATCCACCATGTCTACTCAATAGTTAGAACAAATTCTTGATTAAATTTTTTCATCTCATGCCCTAAGGAAGAGGTTTGACCTGTGGCTGGTCCCCAGGGCTGCCTCTGAGCTGTGCCCCTTCCCCAGTAGAGATTTAGGATTCCTGAAGTCACAGTCCCTTGTGCTGGGCAGAGGCAAAGCACCAAAATCAGGTAAGCAGGCAAAATCAGTCTTCAAGTAAGTAAAGACACCCAACACTTCTATTAAAAGAAGTTTAATCCAACATGGTTTCTAAATATTAACCACATCTCCAGCTGTGACATGCAGTACATTTTTTTACTTAAAAAAAAAAAGAGAAATACAAAACAAGTATAAAAATGAGCCCAGGTCCCCTGAACATCACAGTGTGTGCCAGTAAATATGACAAGAGAAGGGAGAGAAACATGGGGTTTCATACAGGAAAAGGTTCAAAGAAATCTTTCTCATCAATCAGAGATTGTCTGTCCCATTTAGAAGCAACCACTTGTTTTGCATTTACTCTGTCAGTGGTCAGGAAGCAGGAGATGTAGGAGCTGCCTGCTGGACAACTCTGAGCCTGAGCAGCACCCCCTGGTCCCTGCCAGCTCCCCTGTCCTGCTGGCAGCTGCCACAGGGAACTGGAACCCAGGTGCTGATTTTATTCCAAAGGAAATCTGCCTTTATTGTTTCATCCCTGGTTTTCACTTACTCTGTTAGGACCATCTGCTCTCATTTTAATCACACCTGTTCTGGCACTGTATTCATTTTTAAAACATCCATACAGGTTTCTTTATCACAGACCTGTGTGATGCCACCTGTGAGGAGTGTGCCACGCTCTTCCCAAGTGTTTATAAATGGACACAGATATTCCAGGGTAGGTTGTGCTACCTGTGAAAACAGCTTGTACATTCAGAAGGCTTTTTCCCTGGAATACACCACTACAAGATAAATCACATCCTTCCAGGGGAGAAAAACCAACCCAACCCACCCCACCCAGCCACACTGAAAAAGGGGGCTGGGGAGATGAATTCATTGCAGACATTCTGTAGTTTGGGGTTGGTTTCTTGGCCTTTTCACAGTGGGGAGGGGGCACTGCCCTCCTGGGGCCTGGGTGCATTCACTGTGGCAGCACCAGTGGCCAGTGGCACAGAGCAGGACATCAGCACTGCTGCCTGGGGCACAAACACCTGCAGGTTCCTCCAGGCAGGTCCTGCTGGGAGGTATTTGCCAAGCCTGCCTTCTCTGGCTGTGCAACCACCCCCAGGGCTTCCACAAAAACAGGACAGGGCTGCCCAGAGCTGCCTCACCTGCTCCACCCCTTCCTGTGGTGGAACTGCAGCAGAGGGGATGTGACTCCATCCAAGCAGCTTAAAACAAGGGATACTGAAGGTTTGATGAGCCAGCTGCCCTGCAGCACCATTAATACTTTGAGGTTTGCTCTTGCTGCAGATTTCCAGTTGTCACTTTTCCTTGTCACAGACAGACAGGAGATACAAAGGTATTGAAACTAATGTGTTAACTGCACTCCTTGCCTTCAGTGCTTGGGAGTATTCAGACTGGATAAAGAAATACTGTTAGTTAATAAAGAAAAATACAACAGGCATCCAAACCTCTCCTCTTTGGCAAGGCAAGAAGTATAAAAGCTCTAAGTGTTAAAGGTTTGGAAAGATGAAAGCACATTAAAAGCTGTAAATGTTAAAAATGCTGTTCCACTTACTGAGGACATGGATGTGCTGGGTGGGGAGGGGCAACAGAGAATTGAGCTGTGTTGTTTGGACAGATCTGCTGTAGGATCTGTAGTTGCCAAGGAGTGTTCAATGGCACTGGGAGTAGTCTCCTTTTCCACATCACTGCCCTGTCTGTGCTCTGGTGATTCCATAAACAGTGAAGTGGAAAGGGGCTGAAATGAGGGGATATTTCAATTGGCAGTGCATTCAGCAAAGAGGAAAGTGCTTGATCATCTTCCCTTCATGCTTGGTTGGTGTTTGGTTCTTCAGTCTGAGTCAGAGTCGGAGTCCTCATCTGAGGGGTGAAACAAGGAACAAAAGTGAAAATGCAAACTGGAAATCCCCCCAGCTGAGGCTCTGGCTGGGACAGAGAGGCTGTGCTGACAAGGGTGTGCCTCAAAGGACACAGAGGGCTGGGAATGAACAACTCTGTGAAATGACAGCTCTTGCTGAGGTGATGGCACCTGAAATGGTGTTTGAAGGAGTTGGGAGATGCTGCTGAGAGGTCCTGCTGGCATCCTTGCTGCTCTGGGCACTGCTGTGTGCTCAGCAGCCCTACATCTCTGAGATGCTGAGAAATCCCAGCAGGCCCACAGAGCTCCATCCTTGTGGCCTCAGCACTTAAGAGCCCCTGTGTAAACACAAGTTGGGGCTGCAGGGCTGAGCCCACCTTGCATGGCCACAAACACCAACAGGAAGCTGTGTGACTGCACTTCTGTGAGTTTATGTATTTGTGCCTCCATCTCCAGGGGAATTAGATCTAATCTGTATCCTAATTCTGCACCCTTGCCACCTGATCATCTTCTGAAGGCAGTTCAGTTTTTAGCTTTTACAGTCTGTTTCCTGTTCCTTTTATTCTTTTTTCCTCTGTCTCTCTTTTCAGTCTAAAGCTTGAGAAAACACTTAACAGTCTACTAAAATCCCCAGAAGAGACTGCTGTTCACCTCCTAGGATTCCATACACACCTTGGGTGTTTGGTTTTTCGGGGGTTTTAGATGAGGTGTTCTGAGGGGATTTGGGATATTTTTTGTTTGTTTTTAAGTGTGGAGCAGTCTTTTTAATCCATGTGGGTGCAATAAGGAGTCACAGGGACATGATGCCTGATTTGGGCTCCTGGAAACTACAAACCAACTACCCCTGTGCTGACCTGAACTGGCTTTGAATACCCAACACCTTGTTTTTATCTTCTCCTAAGTGGATCTGTCTGATCTGAAGTAGAATAGAAAAAAAATTGATAGCAACCTTGTTAATTTTATGCTGTTTGACCCTTGGATTTTAAAGTCATTTGCCCACAGATGGTCAAAGATCATAAGAGGCAATCATGATAAGGAAATGATAAAGAGAAAAGCACTATTTGGACACAAAAAGCTGTGGATTAATGGATGTTAATTGTAAGTTACCAAAAAAAAAGGTAGAAGTTTGTTTGTTTTTCCAGCAGACATTTTAATAGGGAAAGAAAATCTGTACTGCATGGTGATTTCTATAATTGGCTCTGGGGCTTTTCAAAGTTAGATGTGAAACTCTGAGAAACTTCACATTCCTGGCTTGCAGGTTATCTTCATAAATCACTGGAATTCCATTTGCAGCTTCCTAACTGAGCAGAGCTGCGGCAGACAAACCCAAGAATAGAAACTGCTCTTACTGGGCAAGAGCTCTTGCTCCCTGCAAAGGGTGAAATGGAGAGGGAAATCTCACACTGCAGCTCGTGTGACAAGCAGGCAATTTTACCCACCTTCTGTCTTGTGCCCCTCGGGGGAATCGGAGCTGCCTTGCTTGAGGAAAGTGACCAGGTCATTGAAGGTGATGTAGAAATCAATGGCAAACACGATGGTGGCTGCAAACCCAAACACCTGAAAGGGCAAAATGATGCTCTCCTTAACAACAGCTCCAGTCTGTCAGGGACAAACCAAACCCAACCAAACCCACACAGGAAAAACTCCATGGTTTTTTTGGCCTGTGCCTTTCCAAAAAGGCAGGGAGGAGAAATGGTTTGTGAGACATTGGTATCACCTCAATTACAGCTGCTTTGGGAGCCTGAGAAGCGACCAGAGGTGTCTTTATCCCTGCCCCAGCCTGCAGCCCTCTTGGGCTATGGGCCCGTTCTGGACATCAGCACCTCCTGCACCTCCACTGCCCCAGGGCACCTCTGCCACCAAGGAATCACCTCCATTTCTTGGGAAATAATTTTCCACTTGTTTGCAAGGAGATGTGTCTATTGTTGAATGAACTAGACAGATTAAAATGATTCTGGAATTCTCTCTCCAGTGACAGAGCAGCAGAGTTGTGCCAAGCTGGGTGCTGGTGCTGGTCTAGGAGCCTGGGCTGAACACACTCCATTGCTCCATGGCTCACTGCAGGGACAAAGATTAAACAAGATTTGGGTTTGTATTGTGGGATGGTTTGGGAAGGGCTGCTGGCCCACACCACTGGGCACTGCTCTTCCCAAGCTTAAAAAAATTGTTATGCAAATTTTATTTGCATACATTATTGATGCTTAGAGTCAAGTTGCAGATGCAGGGGCTGTATTGTATTTCTGACCACTGATGGGTGAAGGGTCTCTCCTGGGCAGTCCTTGTACAGGAGGGTAAAATGATACTGCTCTTGTTTCAACTCATCCAAATAAAACTAAGCAGGAGAGGCAGGAGGTTGAAATTACTTAATTTAGACTGGCCTTAGCAGTTACAGGTTTGAGTTCTTTTTTTTTATCATCATAATAATAATAATTATTATTATTATTATTCCCTCCATTCAAGGATCTTGACACTCCTTGCAGGAGCAGCTAGTAAAATTAAAAAGTAGAATAGGTGTCTTACCTAAGGGTGCAGTTAACACTGAGCAGCTCTGTTAGGGTGAAAAATCTATTCATTGGTTCAAGACATGTTTTTCTGATTAAGTGACCATTTCTTCTTTGCTTTAAGCAAATTAATTCTCAGCTAATTGAAGAAATGTCTATGACTTGCAGTGGGGTCATATTTGAACTGTTTTTTAAGTACATCCATGTACTGAAGTGTACTCAGTTCACCACAGCACTCAGGTGGAGAGCTCATGCCTACTCACCCCTGCTGCTTTCGATGCTCCATCGCTGTATTTTGAGACAGCAGCAATTGAAATGGCAAAGTAAATGATGGCAGCGGTGACACAGCGCAAGAAATCCTGTGGAAGAAGCAATGGTGCCTTCTCAGACTGGTCAAGGATTTCCTCTAAAACCATCCTGAGAACTAACACTCAGCCCCTCTGTTGTTGCATCAGTGCCTTTGCTGGCGTGTGACCACAGCCTGGTTTGCTGTAGAGGAGGAACTGCTCATCTGTGAAACAGTTCTAAATAAGAGAAGACCTGAACCTTGGCAGAAACTTCTGCTCTTAAAGATGCTGGGATAAATCCTGCTGCTACCCTGCCTGTGTCAGGCAGACCTTCCTTCAGCCTGGGAAGGGCTGTGTGGGGTGTTTGCCTTGGAGTACAGCAAGGGCATTAATGGAAAGATCATTTGAAATGCCTTAAAAGCCTTGTGTTTGAGCAGAGCTCCTGTGGCACCAGAGGCTCAGGAGGTACCAGCTCTGTGGGAACAGGTGCCTGTCTCTCTGTGGATGCAGGGCTGTGTGGTGATCTCCAGGGAGACCTGTCTGTTCAACTCCTCATTCAGGAACCAAACACTTGGTTTAGTGTTGGAATGATTTGTACTTCTCATGTCCACTGCCAGCTCCACCAGCCTGCCCCAGGAGCCCTGGTGAGACCCCTGGGGTACGTCCTGCTGAGCTGTGCCCTGTCACACCAGCAGGGACATCTCTGCAGCGAGCTTTAAACACAGAGCTGTGTCCCAGGGCACGTCCAAATCACGAGGGCCGCAATAATGGCACCCTCAGCTCTGTTCACAATTAGCTCTTCTGCTTTTCCAGAACAGATGGAGGAGTAAGATTTGTCTCAAAGCACAAATCCTGCAAGAAACCTGACTCCTCTGAAGTCAGGACAAGGTCAGTATCTACACTGTGTGCCTGCAATATGTTATGGTAATGGCCATAATAAACACACAAGGGCCTTTTTTGTCTTAGTTCTGGAACCAGATGCATGTAGAAAATGGGAAAATGATGGAACAGAGATTACCAGCTGAGAGCTGTGCACAGTCATAGCCAAAGTCACTGATATTGTTTTATCTACCAGTGGCTTTGCTGAAGTTATTTTTATACACTGAGAGCTCAAATTCAAATCTCAGTGCAATGAACTACTGATGGTACCAAAAGAGAATCGAGATTGATAAGATCAGCAGGGCTTTTTGAAGTATTAGTACTGCAAGGCAGCTGCTCCCTTTGCAGTGATATTTGAGACTGCAGGGACATCCAGTGGCCAGGGCTCTCCTGCAGCCCCAGCACTGCCCCAGCAGCCACTGGGCTCCTTTGAGAGCATGAACCAGCCAGAGCAGCTCAGATTGTCTGTGGGTGTAACTCTACCTGAGAATTTAATCACAGCCTGACAAAGTCTGCCCATTATCAACAACACACCAGTTTCCCCCTCTGCAAGGGTGGCAATATGGAGCCCCCAGCAGTCAGACTTGGGCTGATGCTGGCCCTAAGCCATCTGCCTGGAATTGGGCATACATTCTGTGCTTTGATAAAGCCACGCTTTGGGTCAGCACTCAAAAAGCTGCAGTGCAGAGCAGAGCATAGTTTAGAGCGCTCTGGGACCTTGTGAAGCAGAAGCAGCAGGGACAAGTTTCTAAGAGGGCAGTAAAATTGTTAGTCACCCTGAACTCCTGCCCAGTCACTCTCCCTCCCCTCTCAGTGCACAATTAAATCTGAAGGTTTCTCTTGCACATCTCACTTACCGCCAAAGGCCAGTGGACTCCTTTAAACTTCTCGTTAAGCTTGGAGGCGTAGGCAAAAAAAAGAAACAGTGCCAGCAGAAACTCTAGGAGTGGTGCCATCATGAAAGAAGCTGCTAGAGATGCAATATAGCAGATAAAGATGATAAATGACAGCACCTAAAGTAAAGGGAAAACTCGAAGTTATTTGCATGGAACAGCAGAGCCGTAGGCAGCTGAGCAGCTCTGAAGTGTTATTTTCCCCGTGTATTTCTGTCAGGGCTGCTGCTGCTGGCATAGCTTCAGCATCCTACTTTTTTTTATTTTTCAGTGGGCCACTTTTTCTTGTTCAGCAGAGAATAAATCTGAAGTAAGGGTGTTTATTTCCATGTGTGCGAAATCGCTTTTCCAGAGCGCTGGGTGGATTTGCACCTCTCGAAGTCAGTAATTTGCTCTGGATTGTAAACAGCTCTACAACATAATTCTGAAAATAGAGTGGGGTGTTGCCAAGCAAGCAGAGCTCTAAGCTGTGACAGCTCTCATTTGAAACCCAAATCAGTGCTCAGACAGCCTGAAGTAACTCAGCATGTATAATCTTGGAGTTGAAAGAATAAAGTCTGCTGATGATGGATAGAAAAGGGCCAAGAATTAATTGTTCTGTGACTTCTGCAAGTGTCTGGTTCCAGTTTTCCAGCATGGCAGCTGTTTTAGAGAGTAATAGGACAGATAACTCCCATAGATTTATCTCCATAATGTATCCTAACTCTAATAAATAAAAAATGGCAATTTTTCCACAGTCAATTGAAATACCTTTAGAATATGGTTCAAAATAGAAAGTTTCACAATGGGAAAACAACTGAAGAAAATGCATTTTCACCTAAACCAGGCAGTACCAGAGTGCTGTCCTACACTCCCAGACTGTTTGTATAAGTGGATGGTGAGGAAGCCATGGAGAAGCTCAAGACCATTTTCAGTTGCTGTACTGGGGGTTGGTCACCTCCAAAAAGAGGCTCCAGTCCTCCTGTTTAACTGCCTTACATGGGGACTGGTTGCTGTTTCACTCAAATTAGCTTGAAGTAACAAAAGTAGGCAGGAAGCTGAATTACACATTATTATGTACCAGTTTGCACCTGGGCTACTCTGTCCAGCCTTTCCTCCTGGAGACAAATCTCTGCCTTCCAAAAGCTCAGGGATGCTTCTGGTCAGCACAGACTGAGCAGTAGATTGCAAAGATTTTTTTAAACTTATAATTCCAAATCAGGACACTGACATTCCCACTCACAAAACACTGAAAATAAATGGATTCTTTTCCCCCAGATGGCACATCTAAAGGCAGATGTAGCTTCCTGCAAAGGTAATCAATGCATTTGCCTCATTAAATTTCAGCTCTGTGGATTTCTTTGTTTGCTGCTACCATAGGTTCTTGGGGACCACCTAAACGTCAGAAAAAAATCATCATTACACTTAACTGATAAGGCTCCTATAATTATTAATTGGTAATTACTCCTATGAGAGGTCATTCAACCCTCAAATACATGCATCAAAAAAACCTTTTATGTTTAGGGGACAACTAAGCAGTTCAATCCCACAGAAATAATTTCTTGGTGTAATTAATTACCAAGCCTTTATTCTTAGCCTGTGTTTTGGGGAAAGCAGTCAGTGCCTGAGCAGGATGGTAACAGCTGGAATAAACTGTTTTCATCCATTAGGACTGGCTGGTGAGGTTAGAGAGGATGTGACATTTTTAGTAAGGGACTATATTTATCTTAAACGTCTATGCATTGTTCTTGTTTCACTGGTTCTAAGAAACTGAGCTGGGATAGTTTATAGAGCTCACTTCTGCATGGGCCTGCTAGCTGGTAACATCTGCCCCATTTGCTCATGTTTACCCCATTCTGAGGTGTTTACTGCTCACAAAGCCTCTCTGCAGGTTTTTCTTATTTTCATAAAGTGGAGGGAGTTCATTCCCTGTATCTCATCCTTAGTGTAGTATTTTCTTCCTATGAGCTGAAAGTGGTAAGAACTCTTTGAAGGGAAGTGGATTTATCAGAGCCTGACAACTCCTGAGAGAGGACTTCCTTCTTCCCATCACAGCACCTATTCCCTTCCCACCCCAAAGAACAGACTGCACTTGCTTTGTCAATCTGCTTCACTTGCATTTTTGGAACATAATTTAGACACAGTTCTATGTCTTTTTGGAATAAAAAGAAATCACCATCTATACGTGACATTTTCTTTTTGTTCTGGTGTTGAAAAAATATCTTCCTTTTTGTGGCTAAAGGCAGGTGTGTGATGGCTGAGCTGCAGGGGTGACCAGCAGCAGGGAGATGGGTTCAGGGCAGGTCCCACTGACCACAACCCTTCCAATGGCAGATCTTAGACTTGAACTAAACCTAGTGATCTCTTAAGAAAGGATTAAATACAGTGCTAAATAATACATCCTACTGGAGCAGCGAGGGGAGGCAGAGAGGCAAATTTCAGATATGTAAGGTGATGCTGCACAGCAGAGATGCCTTTGATCTCGATTCTCTTTGCGTCAGTAACTCCTGGGCTCTGACTGCTTTTGCACTGAGAAAAAAGCTTTCCTGGCGAAGTGTAAAGTGAAAGGAAGAGCCTTTGTGGTCTGTTCTTATCAGCTTTATGGCAGTTTGGGCCAGGGAAGGCTCCTGCTGTCTCCTTTCAGCCCTGGGCAGGCGTGAGGTTCACACACGAGCTGGACTCAGGGTGAAACAGGAGCAGGAACATACCAAGGAGCCCCTGATCCCAGGTGCTGGGGTGCCAGGGGATCCCTGCTTCTGTGCCAGGGAGGCTGCTGGAGAGACAGATCAGTCTGAGCATTTCAACTTTCTAAACGGGTCTGACCCAGAGAAGCTGGGGCAATACAAGTTGTTTATTTTAAAATGTGGTTCCCAGGCCAGTCCCTTGTTCAAACCAAGCCCTGCATGAGTGGTGGATGACAGCAGTGTCCTGCTGCCTGCTCCTCAGCCCTGAAGGTCAGTCACTGTATTCCCACCTTCCCACCCTCAGTGCTGGGATTCACTCCAGCCTGACCTGCCTCCACTTGGCAGCATCCCCTTGTGGGGAGAACTGCACCTCTAGGCACACTGAAAAAAAAGGCACCTCTTGATTCACAAGAACCCATTTGATTTCAGATGATTACTGGTGGTATTAGTAAAGGGGAAAGACTCTGAAGACTGGAAATTGGTCTGCAGTTAAACATCATTCCTCATTCTGGAGGCACTCAAGATTTCATGTGAAATGAATGTCTATAAAAGAACGGACCAGATTTTGAGAATGAAGATTTGAAAGATGGTATTTTTAGATACCTTCACTGGGGGAAGGCTGGAAGGCACAGGAAGGGGAGGGAGGCAGACCTTGGAAAGAGCCAGAGGATCAGGAGGAAGGAGGCGCCCGAGGTCTGTCAGGTGATGACTGTGGCACTGCACCTTGGTACTGCACCTCAGTCTTTGGTTTTCTTCTTTTCTGTCTCCTGTCACTGCCCTGACATGGATTTTAATGCCAAAGTTCCTTGGTAGCTTGGGAACAGCCCTGTGTAATACAAGAGCCCACAAATTGTAGGGTTTTGATGATGTTTCTCATTTCTCCTTGTGTAGAGCTCATTTCCTCTTCTGACAGCTGGAATGCACAGCTGTGGACTCCTGGAGCAACACTGGATATTACCTATAACTGTCTTTTCTGAATTACAGAAGTGAGCAGGTGCCTTTTCTGACCATTTAAGTGCACTTCTACTAACTCAAGCATTTGATGCTATCTTAAAATTTTAAAAATACACCTCCCCTCCCACAATACAAACACTGCAGTGCCAGTCTGTACTCAGAAATAATGACACCTACCTACGTACTTTTCCAGACTTCAAGTCTTCGTGAAAAACATCCTGCAAACTGAAAGGTGCTCTAGAAACTCAACAGCACCTTTCAGA
The DNA here is from genome assembly GCF_901933205.1 of Camarhynchus parvulus. NCBI lineage: Eukaryota > Metazoa > Chordata > Aves > Passeriformes > Thraupidae > Camarhynchus > Camarhynchus parvulus. The sequence continues at coordinate 19,037,417 of NC_044581.1, read as the reverse complement.
ATATACCCTAACCCCTCCAAGGACTGTCAAATGTTCCATTGCACATCCCATTTGTGCACCTCTGCACCTGTTTTCCTGGAGCTGTGTTTTCCAGGTCACTTCAGAGAGAGGTCAAGCAATGGACCTTGATTTTTGTTAGAGTTCTGTATCTGTGCTTAAAAAAAACAAAGGCAGCTAGAGAGGAAGTCTGTGAGTCTCCATGCCACTGCAAGTTCATTGCTAGCACTTTCAGAAAGCACTGCAGCTTCTGGGAGGGAAAAAAAAGCAGCAGCGTTTTATCAGTTTTGTCAATTTGTATTTACACAGCTTTCTTCTCTTCCCTTCACTTGGGATTGCACCCTGAGCACTGAGAGCAGCTGAGTCTGAGCTCTTCCTGAGCTGCTGATGGCAGGTTGGTGTGACTGCTGTGAAGGAATATCTGCATGCAGGAAGCTCTAATGCTGCAAAGACCAGGACAGGAACCTTTCATAGCTTAGCAAAAAAAAAGTAAAAAATCCTGGCAAAAAAGCAGCCTGACTGTTCACTAAGCACCTTTTATGTACAGTCCCATTCACACAAAACCCTTCTTTGGGTATTGTGTTTCAGAAAATAACTTTCCCATTTAATCCCATGCAATTATTACTTTATATTGTGTTCTTAGAGTGGCCAGGCATTACAAAGTTATACTTTACTGTACAACTAGCTTGCAGTTCAAGGCCTAAAAAACAATCCTGACAGTGGTTAGAGAGCACAGTGTCCCTGAAGGGAGGGAGGCCTGAGCAGTGCTGAGGTCATGGCAGCTCCAGAGGCATTTGTCTCCCCTGAGCAGGGAGAACAGACCTGCTGGAACACCGGGAATGTGGGGATGCTGGGAGGCACCACTGCCCAGCCCTTCATCTCCTGCCCCTCATCTCCTGCTCCCACCTCCTGCCCCTCATCTCCTGCTCTCACCTCCCTCCCCAGGAAAGAACAGCTTTGCCTAAGGCTTTACGAGTGAGTAGCAGTCATCTTCTGGGCAAGAGTGCATTTTGTTCTTGTATTCTTGACAGACAGACAAAGTGCATCACTCAGTGGTCTCTGCTGTTCAGTTACTACTTCTCTGCTGCATTTGTTGAGGAGATGAAATTCCTGCTTCCTTCAGAACTGGCTGCAGGAGAGGCCTTCTGGCCACAGACCCTGAGAAAGGCACAGGGGCCTCTTCCAAGGAGAGTTTACACCGAGCATCTGGAGTTTCAGTTTCGAAGGTCAGGTCAGAGGAGACTGAAAAGACAGGAGAAAGACAGGAGAAGAGGAGAGAAACAGGCACAATGATTTCTACATCCTTTTATGTCACCACAAAGGTGGCACAATTTTACTTATTCTCACTGCATTTTTATAAAAACGAAAGAAAATGTAGTGCCACTGCATGCTGGCTTCAGGAGAGTGAGGAGATGCCAATTAAAGCAGCCACAAGGGCTTGAGTGGAACAGGCAGGTGAGCAGCAGAATCCACAGCTGGGATCCTGCCTGGACAAGCTCTGGTGCCAGTGTGAGAGTGGCTGTTAAATGGTTCCAACACACGACACAGGGAACTGAAAACTCATCTTTTGAAGAGTGGAAAAGAGTGAGGATGAGATGCTGACCTTCAACACAGCAACTTGAGTGGTTAGGAAAAATCAGTAGCTTAAGAAGAGTGTTAAAATGTGTGGAAGAAAGCGTGGCATGGAAAAGGGGAGAATAGAGAGGAAAAAAGAGGAACCTGTGAGATTAAAAATCATCGTTAGAAAATGGAGGGAGCAAGGCAGTGAAAATAAACAGGATTAGGAGAGACAGTGAAGCTTATGAATGTATTTGATGCTACTGCTTCTTTGTCTTTACAGATGTCCCAGGTGGAATAAAAAATTAATCAGGCAGGGTAGTGGGGAGGTGGACTGGATGCTCCTCAGAGGCCCCATACAATCCCAGCTATTCTGTGATTCTGTAGAGATCAAAAGGAACAGGGGATGGGGGGAGGATATCTTCCTTATCTGAATAAAATTTGAGATAATTAAGCCTCTACCTATTATCAGCTCCATCCCCAGCCTGGCCTGTTCTAGGGGAAGCACCCAGATACCCAGTTTACATGGGTACTGCACCAGAGCAAATCACACCTGAACATCCAAAAGATCCTCTGTGTGGAAATGTTATTTTCAAAAACGGCTCGAGAGCTGCAGAAATAAAGTGCATTTCTGGGGAACTGCCAAGATGCTGAATAATGTGATATTTGTAATAGTAATGAGCACCCCACTTTGCTTCTGAACAAAAGACACTGTTCAAAAAGTGCATCCATGAATATTATTTCCATACATTTACGCAGAACCCAACCCCACCCCACATTAGCACTGTGTCAGAGGAAAAATTAAACATTCAAGATGAGAAATACAAAGCTAAAGATGAAACACAGATTTAAAGCATGATAGATTTAACTTGGACTCATCTTCAATTATTTGGCACTGCATTTCTCTAATTGTGTACAGGCTGCATTTACTCTGGGGCCTGTGTTGTCTTCAAGGGTTTCTTCTGGCAAAGCTGAGACAACTGGAGAGAAACTAGTGCTGCCTCTTGTCTGCCAGGAAACCACGTCCTGAGCACGTGGGCTTGGCCTGCAAGGAGCACAAGGAAAGCTCTCTGCAGATGGGATTGTAGAGCTGCTTTCAGCCAGCCAAGCCCTTGGGAAGCCCTGAATGGCCTTACAAAGGATAAACCCCTGTTTTGTCAAGACAGAGCAGTTTTTATTACTCCAAGGAGGCATCGTCAGTACTTCTCTATGACAGCAAAAGGGTGAGTCTGATCCCATGACCAGAACAGTATTCCTCCAATATGTCATCATTCTGAGAAGTTAAAAAGCCAGACTGCCTGAAAGCCATCAGTAAAGGAAATTCCAGTGTGTGTTATAGTATGTAACAAAAATACATGCCACTGGAGCCAGGTTAGCTGGGCTCTGGTATCTTCTAAATGTGTGGTTTTGTAAACTACAGATGTGTGAGTGATGGGTACCTGGAGGAGGGATGGGGTAGCTGGCATTTTTTTGGTGGAGCTGATAAAGCCCGCGGCCAGCTGCTACCCAGCCCGAGGCTTTCTCCACCACAGAAGTCATCCTAACCTCCTGAGGGAATGCTTTTCCTCTCAAAGCCAGCCTCACATCTGGCTGTGAGGGCAGCGCCTGCAGCCTCACAAGCCCTCAGAGCAGGTCCCCACCAGCTGGTCACAGACAATCCTGCCTCATTCTGTCTGTTCCTTATCTTTCCTTTGCTGGAATATCCTGGTTTCCTTCCCTGAGCCAGAACAGTGGATAGCCAGAGATACCTCGCACACCTGAACAGCGCTCCACGGACCTGACTGCCAGTTTGGGCTGTCCTGATATTTGGCTATCTGCTGCCAAAACTCCAGCACACTTAGTGTTTGAATTTATCATTATTTCTAGCAAAAATGATGTTGAACATCTAATTTCAATCAACGAGCTTCCTATTCAGAAGCTAAATTTTGGTGTGAAATACCCACTCCCCGTGGGGTGAGTGATCTCCTTCCCTATCACATGGGTACTGTTTCAGCTGTCAGGTTTAAGCCTTTAGCCGTAAAATTCCAGAAAGTCTCACACCACAGTCACTGCCCTGCTCCTGCTGCCACACTACTGCTGATCCAGGCCAGGTGTCCCTGGCCCTGTGCCCACCTGGGCTGGTGCCTGTCCCTCTGGGCAGCTCTCCAGCCCAAGCGCATCCCTCTGAGGGACAGCGACAAACACGGCTCCGGAGGGCTCGGGACAGCGGCTGAGTGACCGTGATACATGGCCTGATGCCACACATCATAAATTCATGAGTAAAGTCTTTCCTGACACACTCGGGACAGGCTGCCCCCTAACCTGGCTCCAGCCGATAATACAAACCACAGCTTTAGCGGTTACTGGATTACACCACAAATAGCTTAAAACGAAATCAAAGCGCTTTTTTACCGAAAAGGGATCCCCAATAGCGAAACACACTTAATGCTCTGGAAGTCTAACGTGACAAGTTCTGGTCTCTAACATGCTCTGCCTGAATTACGCTAAATCCATTATGTTTTGAGACAGCCCGGCAGTTCCCCCATTCCGGTAGGGGTTTCCCCGTTTTCCCCTTGGTTGTTGTCTCTCTCTCCCCTCGGCTGCTTTCCACGGTTTTCCCCTCCGTTGTTGCCCCCGCCTCCCCTCACTTGTTTCCCCCCAGTTTTCCCCTCAGTTGTTCCCCATTTTTCCCCTCAGTTGTAGCCCTCGTCTCCCCTCGGTTGCTGTTCCCCGTTTTTCCCCTCAGTTGTTGCCCCCCGTCTCCCCTCGGTTGCTGTTCCCCGTTTTTCCCCTCAGTTGTCGCCCCCCGTCTCCTCCCGGTTGCTGTTCCCCGTTTTTCCCCTCAGTAGTTGTCCCCGTCTGCCTTAGGCTGTTTTCCCCCAGTATTCCCCCAGCTGCTGCCCCCTCTCCCCTCAGCCGCACAGGGAGCGGCCCGGGACAGGTCGGTCCGGCGGAGCCCGCTCGGGTCCCGGCTGCCCCGGGGGTGGCTGCCGCAGCCCCCCAGCCCCAGTGTCCCGTCCTTACCGACTCCGCGAGCAGCAGCTGCCCCTTGCGGGAGCGCAGGAACTCCCGGGGGGGGAGCAGCGAGCTCAGCCCCGGCGGTGCTGCGGTCCCCGCGGACTCGGGGTCCTCCATGGCCGCGGCGCGGGCTGGGGCTGGGCTCAGCTCAGCTGGGGCCGGGCTGGGCTGGGCTCGGGCTGAGCTCGAGCCGGGCTCGGGCTGGGCGCGGGCTCAGGCTCGGGGTAGGGGGTTGGCCGTGGATTTTTTTTTTTTTTTTTTCTCTGAAGGAGGGAAGCGGAAATCGTGACACTGCGGAAACGTGAAAAAAAGTTTCAGCATCCCCAGCTGTGGGGGGCGGCCCCAGCGCCCGCCCCCAGCCCCGGGACAATGGAGCTGGGCTGCGGGACCGAGAGCGGCGAGCCAGGCGGCCTCGGGTCCCGCCACCCTGAACACACAGAACCGCCGGGATGGAAGGGGCCGCTGGAGGCCACCCAGCCCAAACCCCGCTCAAGGCTGAAATTTCAGGATACAAATGCCTCAGCGAACGCTTTAACATGAAATTTGCATGGCAAAAGAAAATCTTTCCAAAGGATGGTTACTGGGTATTACATTTTTACTTTACTTTAAAAGGTACATTTACTCTAATGTACTTTTTTACACTTAGTAAATAAGTAAGATTAAATAATGCACTTAAGCCCATTTGTATTTTCTTTTTATTAGAGAAAGAAGACAACCATGAAAATAATTTTCATACAGGTAAAAACATAATTAAGTTTAGAAAAACACGACAATTTTCCCGAAGCTTTAACTGGTGAAATTGCAATGCTGAAACTGCATTTGGAAAAGTACAAAACCTTATGAATGATACTTGCAGAAACATCAGTGCACAGGAAATTCAAAAGTGAGCACATGAAAACACAAACTCTTTAAAAGAGAGTGGGAAAACAGAATGGAGAACTCATTCTTTCACTAACATGTCATTCTTATTTGGCAGGAGCACTCCTTCCTCTTCCTCTATCAAGGCTAATCTTCTTGCAAAGAAGAACTGCGTCGACAATGCAGAGAACAAGCAATATAAGACCCAACACCTATAAAAATTACCATAAAATTAGTTCCCCCACTCAGTCTCGAACTTTTACTGTAGTGACTCATCAGTTAACATATACTTGTTTCTGGCCTTGAAAATGTGTGTGATTTGAGATAGCTGATAAATTAAATAACAGCCACATTTACATCCCATCAGGCTTTCAGAGAGCTGTCTACAGCCTGCTCTGTTTGATGTTTGTGTCAGGCCTTGGAGGTAGTGTGGTGCTCTCCTTCAAAGCTAAGCCAACGCTGCATTATGCCAGACAATACTTTTATCCTAAATGAAAGCCCTTCTGTCTCTTTAAGGGCTGCTTAATTAATGGGACTGGCCCTGATAAAAGTCAAGGGAAAGTCAGTATTCCTAGAAACAAGCCCAGCAGAAAAATGCTCTTCTTCTCTGAAGCTCTAAATGGGAAACATATCCCAAATTGAAGAAAATGTACTAATTATTTAAAAAATATACAACCTCAGGAAGGTAACTGGGAAAATGTGTTTGCAGAAAAGCCACTGAGTTAACTCACTCAGCTCCTGCCCTTCAGCCCCATCCCATGTGCACAGTGGGTTTTTTATACAACCACTGCATTATCTGATCAGGGGAGTTATTTTCAGGAGAGCTCTTGGGAGAGCCCAGCTCAAGGCACTTTGTGCCTCAGGCTGGGGGAGATTCTGTCCCTTCCAGCACTGAAGATGTCACATGTTCTACCCAAACTTGTGTTCCCAGCTACCTGCTCAGTCTCCTGCTCCCACCTTTAATTTCTGTGAACTTCACCACTGAGAATATAAATTCTATTCCAGCACAGTCACTCTCTCAGAAAGTCTCCTTTTTGCTTAGGATGCCATTGCCAGTGAAGCCATCAGCTTTCCCCCTCACCACCTCCTAAGCTGAGTTTGAAAGAGCTCTGTGGCAGCTTTTAGCTTTCTTTTGGTTGCTTGTCACATTTCAGCTTATCTTATACTTCTAGAGACTTTCAAAACTGAGGGGTTTTCTTTCCCTCCTTATTGTTTATTAAGGTGAATTACATTAATTGCCATTTGAATTAAAAATACCAGTTACTCAACTATTAAATTGATTTCATCTTAATAACACAAAATTCTTACAATCACAGTATGAACAAAACTCCTTTTTAACTGACTTAATTCCTCAGTTTGTGTCAGAAAAAACAATGTACACGCCAGGAGGGAGGTACCAGCGTGTCTGTTAAAAAGTTTCAACTCTTTTTAGGACAGTTGGCATTTTTTCTCAAGTAGTAACCAAAGTGGGTAGTCCTAAAAGAGCTAGGGATTCTCCCACACAGGATTTCAAGCTATGGTAGCAATTGTAGGTTACTTAAAAACTATAGAAATTTTCAGTGTTTTAGTACTTCTCTGCAGTAATTCCTAAGTCTTGTAACACCTTTAGATTACAAGTGATTGTGAGGATTATTTTCTTTTAATGAGATACACTGGATGTAACTTGTTTGCTACTGCTGAGTGTTCTTCCAAGACAGTTGTTTGCGTGGTCCTACCACAATGTGAGTGTACTAGGAGGTTCAAATCACTGCACTCTAAGAACTGAAATTCATTAACAATGCTCCTACTTACTCCTCCAACCAATGTTCCCTTGTTGGTCTTGATTATTATTGCAAACAAGGCCACAACGAGGAGGAACAACGCTGCAATCACCGAGTTGAAAATATCCTGAAACAGCCAGTGGAAGCAAAATATTTATTCTGAAATACAGGCCTGAAGGAGAGTGTGGAGAGCTCCCAGAACAAAAGGAATGGTTAAAAACAGCTGGACTGCCATGAAAACAGTTACAGCAATATCTGTGTGAGAGGACACTGACACCCAGTGGTTTGATCACAAAAAGAGTATTTATAGTAAAAGTTCCTTGTTTTACCTTTCTTCTGTTGTTTTTGCATCAAATTTTTGCAACTTGGCTACACCTGAGAGACCGAGGCAGCAAATACACGTACAAAAGGGAGGTAAGAGGAGACCTTGTTAGTATTTGAGTGAATGTGTGTGACTAATTTGTGATGTGAAGGTGTTACACAACGAGGCAAACAGTGCCTGTGCCAGGAGGGGCTGTTATCAGATCCAGCAGCTGCCCAGGAACTGATGGAACAGAACACTCTGTTAGGAGAACCTGCCTCAGCCTCCACAGAACACTGGGGCTTGCCTTACCTGTACAGAAACAATCACTGGGCTGCTGAACACGTCCCTTGGGACAGGTGATCCCTCCAGGTCACAGGCCTGCTGGTGCTCACAGCCAGCGGCCACAACAGCCAGGGGACAGCAGGACCCACAGCAAGGGGACACTGGGGACAGCAGGACCCACAGCCAGGAGCATTGGGGACAGCCATACCCACAGCCAGGGGACATTGGGGACAGCCATACCCACAGCCAGGGGACAGCAGGACCCAAAGCAAGGGGACACTGGGGACAGCCATACCCACAGCCAGGGGACAGCAGGACCCACAGCAAGGGGACACTGGGGACAGCCATACCCACAGCCAGGGGACAGCAGGATCCACAGCCAGGGAACATTGGGGACAGCCATACCCACAGCCAGGGGACAGCCATACCCACAGCCAGGGGACACTGGGGACAGCCATACCCACAGCCAGGGAACATTGGGGACAGCCATACCCACAGCCAGGGGACAGCCATACCCACAGCCAGGGGACATTGGGGACAGCCATACCCACAGCCAGGGGACACTGGGGACAGCCATACCCACAGCCAGGGGACAGTAGAACCCACAGCTATGAGACACTGGTACTCACGGCCAGGGGACACTGGTACCCAGAGTCCATCAATACTCACGGCCGGGGACACGGCTACTCACAGCCATCAGTACTCACAGCCCACAAGTACTCACAGCCAGCGGCCAGAAGAGGAACCGCAACCGCGCGTCGAGCCTCAGCAGGTAGAGCAGCAGGAACAGGAAGGTGATCACCGTCTCCATGCCGGCCAGCGCCGTGTAGGCCCCGTGCGCGCCCGAGGCCGCAAAGCAGATGAAGGCGGCCAGCGCCACCAGCTGCGGGACAGGAGGGGACGGGGTCAGCGCCGGCCCGCGCCTTGCCCGCGGGCCCCGGGCCGCCCCCGGCCGTACCGTGCGGGAGATCTTCAGCGCGCCCCGCGGCGAGCGGGGGAAGGCCCGGTCCACCTGCACCCGCCCTGTGGCGGCCGGGCGGCGCGCGGCGGGACCGGGACTCCGGGACGGCGGGAGCCGGGGAGATCCCGGGGCCGATCCCGCAGGTGATGCCGGGGCCATCGCCGGCGCTGAAGCAGCCCCGCCTCAGAGCGCCGGGGCGGAGGAAGTGATGGCTCGGCGGCGGAAGGGCCGGGGCGGGCCGGAGCCGGTCCGGTGCGGCGCGGTCCGGGCGGCAGCGGGGATGGGCAATGTGGCGGCGAGGGGCGCGGCCTGGGCGTGGGGCCGGCGGGGCGCGGGCACTGCCGTCCCCGGCCCCTCAGCGGGCGGGCCCCGCGCCGCTGCCGACCGTAAGTGCGGGGCGGAGCCGCGGGACGGGCTGGGCCGGGCGGCCGCCCCTGGGCCCGGCTTCGGCTCCGTGCGAGCCCTCGGGATGCGCTGGAGCGGCTCCGGGGGAGCGGGAGCGCGGTCAGATCCGGCAGCGGCTCCGGGGGAGCAGGAGAGAGGTCGGACTCTGGAACGGCTTTGGGGCAGCAGGAGCGGGGTCAGACCCGGCAGCGGCTCCGGGGGAGCAGGAGCGGCGTCAGACTGGAGCTCTGAGCGCCCAACCCGTCCCTGCCTTCCTGCTGCTTGCCTGGGTGGAGGGCCTTGTAAGCTCAGCTTGGCTCGGACAGGTTTTTGCCGCTGTTTTGAGGTGTAAGGTGCTTGTTTGGGAGCTGCTCTGTAATCCTCGCCCTTACCCCGCCGGGCCTGTGAGGCCAGTTGGTGCTGCTCCAGCTGGTCTTTCCAAAATTTATTTTTCCCCTGTTCAGACCTACTGAGGAGCAGCAGATGGAGCAAAAATCGGTGAAAGTGTGAGCAGTCACCGTCGGACTCTTGGCAGTGTCAGGGACAGGCTTTAGCTAAATCTGTGTCTGTCGGTGCCACAATGTGGCTGTTACATGACCCAATAATTACCAAAAACTGGCCTGGAGGGTCTCACATTAAGAGACTCAGTATAACTAAGTTATGAAAATTGCTTTGATTTAACTGTTGTTTATTTCCATTCTAGATAAACATTTGATAAAAAAAGATGCTAGAAAGAGAATTGTAAGTATTAACATTTTGTTCAGAAAACAAAGTGAAAAATGCAGCCTCTTTCATTGTAACTCCATTATAATTTGTGTGTGTGTGTAATGGCAGCCGTATGCCATAGCTGTGTCACTGTGTGGTGTGTCTGTCACTGGCTCATACTCTGTGCAAGGCTACACTGGCCTAGTTCTGAAAATTGTAGTAAAATTGTGGGAGATCTGTGCAAAAATTGTGAGGGCTTGTGTCAGGACAGGTGGCAGCGTGGGTTCACTCTTGCATGTGTAGCCTTGCCATTGCCTTACATAACCCCCCTGGGCTATAAATTATTTTAACACAGTTCAAAAAAAATTCTCTGAGTTTATTTTAGTTGTTTAGGTTTCTGAAAATAAAAACGTGATCCCTCTTAAGGTTTAAGCTATCTAATGGATGCTGAGGTTGTTATTCCAGCTGGCACTTATTTGAGTTGGGAGTCAGGTGTCTGAGGTGGGTTGTGGCAGAGTGGGGAGCAGCGGGTGACCCTCTGGAATCGCTGGGGTCCTGGGAAGGGGAGGAGAGCTGGAAGCAGAACAGGGGCTGGCTGTGGGGGTAGCAGGGAGGGAACAAGTGATGTTCTGGGAGAGTCACAGCACCCAAAGGGATCCCATGAAATAATCTGCTCCCAGCGTGGGGAGCTTGGAATGGGCAGGGGGCATTCCTGACACTCTGTCACTGCTCTGCCACAGCGCGGGGCTCAAAGCGACTCTGCTTTTCACCAGATCTGTATCGAGGGCAACATTGCCAGTGGAAAAACAACATGCCTGGATTATTTTGCACAGACTACCAACATTGAGGTACTGGATGCACATTTCTTTGTCCCTCTTTCCCTCACTGAGCAGCTTGTCTGAGATCCAACATGTCCTTGGGTGCGAGAGGAGGGAGCAGCAGGGGCTGAGCCTGGGGCTTGCTGGGGCACCACCCCAACTTTTTACAGCCAAATTGCAGCAGAGAAATGTAGATCACACGTGGTATGTACAGGATGCCAAAATACCAGAAAAACCTGTGAATCAGTGTTTGTGCCTTCATAAATTGACAGCAACCCACAGAGCATGGGCATGTTTGGACTTGCCTGTTTGCTATTTCATGTCACTGAAATCTTAGATGGGTCTGGTAAAAGCAAAGTAAAGAATTATTATGTAAAAATACCTGTGCCATGTAACAGAGATCCCAGTGAATAGATAGCTTTTTTAATAAAAGGAAAATCTGTTGGAGGTTTCTTAAGACTGATCTGGTATTTGATTTCATATTGCTTAGAACCAGGTTAGGGGAAGGGCAGGCTTGTTGCATTTTAAACAAAATCAAGGTCAAACCTTAGTGAACAATTGTTCTTGTACAACAGATATTAATGCTTTCCCCAACAGACCTGGCAACACATTTGGCAATAAGTTTTAGGAGTCCTCATAGAAATGCTGGGTTGCCAGATGTTATTTGGTAATTTAACAGGAATTGTCCTTACGAAGTAATTAATTATTAATCCAAAGGATAACAGACTTTAATTTGCATACAGTGCAGCATTTTAAAGTAGCTACTTAAGTTCCCAGGCTGATGAGATACTCCTAGGCCTGACTCTACAGCATTATTGTAGATTTAGACCCTGTTTGAACCAGGCAGGTCTCTTGTGATTTTCCCTATTCAGGGTAGAAGCTTTTCTGATTCATTTTGTAAAAGATTAGAATACATCTTGTTTGTTAGAACACAAAAATAAAATGAAAACGAATGTGGTAGCAGTCTGATCCTCTTCCTTTGCTGACAAGTGTTACTTTCTGAGAAGTTAATTTGTGAGGGGATGGTCTTGTCATTGAAATGCCAAGTACTCTGCTAAGCTGTTCTTTCCCTTCCGTGGTGCTGATTTTGACTAAAAAAAAATTCTCTCCAGGCTTAGGAGGTGTTTAAAAATGCTAAGAAGACATTGGATATTGACATGTCTCTATTTTTAGCAGTGTTCATTATTACCTTTTGTGTTACAGAATTCAGTGCTGGTTTTTTAAGTGTCATGAACTTTCCAATACAAGTCCTGAATGCTCTGATTTACTGCACAAGTATTCCTGAAGAATAGTTGTACACTTGTAGGGGCACATTAAGTATTTTGAATCTAAGATGTATTTAACATGGAGTAATTCTTTTAAACCAGGTTTTGAAGGAACCCTTGACCAAGTGGAGGAATGTTCGAGGTCATAATATCCTGGTAAGTGGCAGAAGTTATCCCTGCAGTTACAGTGACTGTTCTTTTAGCAAGACGTGTGTGATGGCTTTTTATCAGCCAGCAAAACTGCTACAAAAGGTGTGATCCAAATCTCACACAGCCAAAACTAAAGCTCTACAAAGCAAAAGAGCTTCTACTGTGGTTGAGACATGCATGTAATAGAAACTCTGCATATAAAATGTGGTTTTGGCAAGGACTGGGTGTCCAGTGGGGTGAGTTAAAGCAATTCCCAGGAAGGTAAGCCCTGAGTGTGGCAGTTGGTTCTAAATGTGCTTTTTTTTGTTGTGCCTGTTTCAAAGAAGGGAAGGAGGTGAGGTGAGGGGTGGATCTGTCAGTTAATGTTGTTTGACTGGAGATCTGTGAACAGTTCTGGAGCCCCCAACATAAAAAGGACATGGAACTGTTGGAACAAGTCCAGAGGAGGCCATGGAGGGGCTGAGGGGACTGGAGCAGCTCCCCTGTGGAGCCAGGCTGGGAGAGCTGGGGCTGCTCAGCCTGGACAGGAGAAGGTTGTGTGGAGAGCTCACAGCTCCTGCCAGCCTCTGAGGGGCTGCAGGGAACCCAGAGAGGGACAATTGCTCAGGAACTGCAGTGACAGGACCCAGGGAATGGCTCCCAGTGCCAGAGGGCAGGGCTGGATGGGATCTTGGCAATGAGGAATTGTTCCCTGGCAGGGTGGGCAGGCCCTGGCACAGGGTGCCCAGAGCAGCTGGGGCTGCCCCTGGATCCCAAGGCCAGGTTGGACACTGGGGCTTGGAGCAGCCTGGGACGGTGGGAGGTGTCCCTGCCCATGGCAAGGGTGCCACTGCGTGATTTTTAAGGTCCATTCCAGCTCTTTAACCCTGCATGAATCTGTGATCCTGTGGCTGCTGCAGGTAAGGAAAATTCAGCCCAGTGAGGAGTTGAGGGCTTCCATTGTCTTTTGGGTGGCTGAGGCTTCTTGGGTCCCAGCTGCAGCTGCACACTGGCCTTGATGGCATGCTGGAATGGTCCCTTGGGGCTCAGCCCCTCTGCAGAAACCCCAGGGTGGCTGAGGCAGGGGTCTGTGCTCTGCAATCTGCAGTGTGGACACACCCCAAGCCATACTTGCCCTGACATGTGTTAAATACCATCAGTGTTAGCACAGGCCCTCTGGAACAGTAAATTGTCCCTCCTAGGAGTTGCTGATGCCTTTCTGATTGTTAGTAAAGGGGTGGGGCATGTGTTGCATGACACCACAGCAGCCTTGGAGCAGTGGGAAAGTCTGATCTTGGCAGGGAGCAAAGCAGAAGGTCAGACCTGTGGGCTGAACCTTTGCTGCTGTATTAAAACTTGTCACCTCAGCCAAAAGACACTGAATGATGCTTTATTTTGAGTGAGATCCTTTCTCTGCTGTGCAGGATAGATGGTTGCTTTAAGTTCTATGTGAGTGTGGAATTGCAGCAATCAGAAAGTGGAACAGCTACCTGAGAGCTGCTGTGAGGATCCTTTGGGAGGAGTAGCCTGTGTTAAAGGACACCTTTTCTGAGGCCCAGACCATACTTAGAACCCTGTATGAATTTCTGGATGCACTGGGTGCACTGAGGGTCTGTCAGGGCACAAAAGTAGTGTGGTAGGTAGGTTTTTTCCATTAGCTGGTTGTGACTGTTCCATGTGCAGAGTAACTAATTCCTGCTGAGTTCAGCCATCCTCCCACTCGGTGTCTGTAGGGACAGGGCTGTAATTCTGCATCTCCATTGTGGAGAGTAAATGATCACTTCATTTTGGTCAAACCTGATGTCAGCTGTTTTAGCACACTTCTTAGAGCCATGCTGTTGTAGGGAAAAGTTTCCTAAATACCCAACTCCCTGTTGTGCTGTTTGTCCTAACAAATGTCCATCTGTCCTGCTTCCATCTCTGACCCCAGGGCTTAATGTACCAGGATGCATCAAGGTGGGGGATAACTCTGCAGACCTATGTCCAGCTGACCATGCTGGAGCAGCACACCAGGCCCATGGTAAGGAAACTTCTTTTAATTTTACGAGTAATTAGATGTGGTTATGAATGCTAAATCCTTTTAACATTGTATTCAAGAGTTAGGATGCTGTGTGCATTGATTCTTTGTTCCTGCAGTGAGTAGGAATTTCTGTGGTGCACATTGATATGCTCGGTGTGTGCTCTAGGATAAAACCTCTGCCTCCTGCCTGCTCACAACTTCCCCAAAGTGATGCTGCTCTTTGGGCACACCCTCCAGGGCTAGGCTTGCACAAATCTCTTCCTCGTTTCATGTCAGTGACTTGTCTGGAATTTCATTATTTCAAATCTTTGGCAAACACCAAGTAATCTCTTGTTAGAATTCATAGTACTGCTTCATGCTGTCTAGTACAAATTTAACCTTTGCTTCTTCTGTTTATGCAAAATACTTCCCCTACCATTTTCTATTCCTTTTTCAGGTGGTTGACATCCTTTCTTTCTTGTAATTTTTTCTTTTTTTTAATATTAAATTTCACATCCTACCTTCTTATCAAGATTTCTACATTATTTTTCCTTCAAACACCTTTTGTTACATTCTATGCTGTCTTCCATTCCCTGATTACAAGACCTGGTCTTAGATGCCATGCTTCTATTTTACTGATTGTTCTTATGTTCTGTTTTCTGAGTTGGTGTCAGGACAAACTGTTGGCAGTGCCAAATATGAAAGTGGCACATATAATCATTAGGTTTTTGGAAGAGGTGTTTTTCCAAGACAATAGAAATACTGTTTTCTTGGAGAAGAAGTTCATTCAAGAATTCCTGAGGATTTCCCTCTGCGCTTTTTTTGTCATTTAAGCCTCGCTGGAGCCATTTTTGCTTTGTTAATGTGCAGAAGCCTGGGTGAGAAGTTGCTCTGCCAGGCCCAGGAGTGTCAGAGGATCTCCCTGCTCCAACATGAAGTGCTGGTGGAACACGTGCAGGGCTGGCTGAGGCAGGGCTCTGTCAGCTGCAGTCACTTCTTTTAAAAGTCCTGTTTCCTTTCTTGAATGTGTCTGATGTCAGCTGTGTGCTGTGACCCAGCAATGCTTGGGATGGAGCAGCACTTTGGGGAGCAGTAGTTCCCACTGTCTTGCAGATCCCAAATGGATTGCTGCTTTTTTGTACCCTGAGTTACCTTCCCCTGCTCAGCTGAATGCTGAGCACTTGGCCTTGAACTGGTGTCTGCATAACAAATCAGAGTAAGATGAGGAGCCTTGTTTGCTTTGTGGTTCCCACCCTCCCAGTAAGTTTGTTTCTCACAAGATCTGAAAATTGTATTTCATATGTGCCATGTGAGTGTGAAAAGAAACAAGCATGAAGATGTACAGAGTCAGGTTCTGTGTTGCAGATTTCCCCCATAAGGATGATGGAGCGGTCGATTCACAGTGCAAAACACATTTTTGTGGAGAACCTGTATCGAAGGTAGGCATGTGGTTTTCTGCTTTACTTTCTTGGATTCATTATGTTAAATAGATATCTAATCAAATGATAATTCCTTTGGTAATGTGCATTTAAGGGGCCTGTGAAACATGCCAGTTCTGTGTTGGAGTGGCAGTGTGTCTGGTATGGGCTGTGCTGCCCACCTCCTGCAGGACTCTGGAAAACCTTTCCCAGCAGTGCTCCTGAGTGTTTAGGACTCAGTACTATTTAGGCACCATCTATTGAAGTTACTGGCTCTCCAGCTGAATACCCAAATCCTGCTTGAATCAAACACATGCTGGCCAGGTAAAAAACCACAAAGATAGAAAGAATAAGAGTGTAGAGAACTGGGCAGTGTTAGCCAGCCTGGCATCCAGGGGTCTCAAGTCCTGTGCTCTTACTCAGAATCAGGATTGACAGGATCAAAATAGACTGCAAGCCTTGGTAGGCTGTGAGTAAAGAAAGAACAATTATGACAGTTACACCTAACTGCCCTAGGTGTAACTCACCTGTCCCAAACTAATTGAAATAGTGCAGGAATCAGGGTTTTGTGTGTTTGTTTGGAGTGCTGAATTTCTGTTGAGGAGTGTATGTGACAGATGGGTTTCAGAGGGTTTTTCAGTGGCCTTGAGGGACTGGAACAGTGACAAACCCCAGTTTGTGCCACAAGGTGTCACCCATGCTGCACGAGCACCTCTCTGCCATGGGGAAGCCTCTGGAAGTTCTTATTCATCCCAGTCCACACACAGTGCAAGCAGCCTGGAATATCCTCATTTTTAGTTACTGGCTTCTTTTTTCATTGTAGACAAAGTGCTTTTTTTCTTAAAGACTTGGTTGCTCTGAGGCTAAATCTGTTTGTGGCAACACTGTGAGTTAATAATAACAATTTTAAGGGCATCTAAGATGTTTTGCACTTTTTAAATGTTGAAAAAAGGCATTTGCTTTGTTTTGTTACAGCAAGCTAGAAGGCAGCTGATAGAATGAACAGCAAGCCAAAAGAAAATAATATGTAAAAGGATTATAAATAAAAGAAGGAATAATTGAGGAATGTATGAAAGTAGCTGTTTTGTGACACAATAAAAACGGTGTCAGTCTGGCTGTGTTAGGTGAGTGTTAAGTGTTTGCACAGGGGTGTGCAGGGTGTGCTGTAGGTGAGCACTGCAGTTCACTGTCCCTCTGAGTCCATCTTTGGTTAGGGTAGAAACTCACTCTGGTCATGTTGGACTTAGGCAGTAAAAACCTGACTTGGTAGGAACCAAATGCCAGCAAACGTTGGAAATGTAAACACCATTTTGTGCCTTTTATATACCCTGTATCTTTATGGAACTTGAGCCAGAATCCTCCCAGGATTACCTAGGAAAAGCAGAGATGTGCTGTCTGTAGGGCAGGTCAATGCAGAATTGACTTGGATGTATTTGTCTTTCAGGGTAAGAACAGTGAAGTTTTTCTTATTTCCAGCTCCTTTCAGCCTTCCTATTTCCCCCATCTATCCTGGAGAAAAGCAGCACAATAAGACTTTGGCTGATGTAGATCCCTGCTCCCCAGAATTGCTGTGATTATCAGGAAGAGCAGCAGTGAGCAGTGTTACCCCATTTCTGCATGGCAGATCCAGAGGGGATGTGGCACAAACAGGGATTTTGCTTTTTTTCCATACTTAGGGAAACATCTGTATTACTTTTGCTCATTTTTGGAAATGATCAAAGGAAGTTGCCAGGGGACTGGTTTAGAAATCTGTGGAATATTTTTCTTCAGTCCTATTTAAAATGACCTAACTGGTCTTAATCATTCAGCTGGGGAGCACAGGAACCTCCCAACTCCATCTTCTTAAAATTTTTTTGTATTGCAGAAGTGTATAGGAAAGAGTATGGAGTATGTGTTATTGTCACCAGTTTTGCAGAGAGGATACTGTGAAATTAGTAATATTTGACAGTCTGGAATATGGTAATCAATGAAAATTGATACACTAATAAAAACATAGTATGTGATTCTTAACATGTCCTCAGTAACTCCCTTTTACTTGAGTTGTCTGATACTTTATTGTTGTTGCTGAGATAGCTTTGGGACATTTGTCTCCAGCATTCTGTGCTCAGAGTTCAGAGTTAAGCATATTGAGTATTTCACTACTCTTTCCACAAATATTTCTTACAGTGGGAATAAATTTATTGACACATGGACATTATATTTCTGCTGCCTTTTACTGTGGCTTCTGTAAGGAATTGTTGGTGCTGCTCAGTAAATCCAGCCCTTCTGGTGACATGCCCTGGGACAGATTTGAACTGATGCTGATACTGAGCAATAAATACCATTGAGAACTTTAAAAAAAGGAAAAGATTTGGTCTTTCTGTTTTATAAACAATGGTTTATGTGGAATTCTATTTGCATGGGCTTCTTTTCACAAGTGTTGGAGTCAATGGGGAGGGCTTGTGGTCAGGTGAGCAAAATGAGAGTTTGGAGTTGATCTCTGCATGCAGCTCAGTGAGTGATGCCTCTTGTGTTTGTTCAGTGGAAAAATGCCAGAGGTGGATTATGCTGTCCTAAGTGAATGGTTTGACTGGATCCAGAACAACACTGATGTTTCAGTTGATTTGATAGGTAACATCTTGATGGGCCTGGAGGGCTGTGTTTGTGGGTGGGTTTCCTTTCTGGGAGAAGAAAATAATTCTTGTTTCTTGGGTCATAAATAATCACATTATTCAGTATGAAAGTGGCCACCATCAGACAGCTTGGGTTTGTGGGTGGTTCATGGGTTGGGTGAGAGGAGGTCCAGTGGTGGTACCCAAGCCAGGATCCTTCCCTTCTGTAGTTTCTGAAGTGAGTTTCTTATTTGCTTTTAAAAGCTGATCCTTGAACATAACTATTAACATTTTTGTTCCTGCAGTTTATTTGCAGACATCTCCTGAAGTTTGTTATGAGAGGCTAAAGACAAGATGCAGGGAAGAGGAAAAAGTCATTCCTCTGGTAAGGAGTTCCTCTGATACATGTGCTTACAAGGAGCTTTGAAAACAGAACAATTCCAATCTAAATACTAAAATTGTATCCTGAGTATATTGCCAGAATGTGATGCAGCTGTTTCCACTGCAAACTAAACCCTGAATACTGAATTTAAATTTATTTTTTAAAAATGATCTGTCATGCATGCTGACTCTCCCAGGTGTTCTGCTGTAGCTGACTTTAGGTGCAGCATTAATCAACTGGTAATCTTCTCTAGGATGTAAAAGCCAATTGCCTCTGTACCATGAAATGGCACAAAAGCACCCAGGTGTAGCATGGGTGCCTGGCCTTGCAGGTGCTGAGGTTTCTGTGGGCATTTTGCTGTCTGCTCCCTCCAGGACGTTTGTGCATGAAAAGTGTCCCTGCAGTGGCTGAAAGGAAGCAGCTCCTTGAAAACTGTGAGCTTGGGAATCTGCTTTAAAACAAGCTGTGCTGGTGGAACAGTGATTTCTGTGCCAGTTCACAGCACGGCCCCTCGTGCCACAAGGCTTCTAAAGGAGCCTGACCAGACATGAATGCAGCCTAGGGTGGGTGGCTCAGGAGAAGCAATCATCAGTTGAAGATCTGTGCAAAGAGCTAAATTTTGGGCCATTGAAATTTTGAGAATAAATCCTCTTGTAGTGGATTTGAAGAGCCCTTGTATTATTTCGCAGCTCTGCTGAAGAAGAGGAGAGCAGTTATGAATGAGCAATGTGAAGTGGTCTCCATGAAGAAAAAAGCCAGTTTATGACAGGCAGGAGAGCTTTTAGAGGAAATTGAGTTATCAGAAAGTGAACTGGGAATTCTAGGGAAATGTACTGACACAGAAAGTGCCTCCCATACATATTCTTTGCAGCCTTGCCCTTTTTGTCCTTACTTTGTTGTATATTTTTTCTGTAAAATCTTGAACCACATTTTACCTGTGGGAGAGAATCACGGTTGCTTGATCTTAAAAGGAGCTGAGAGCCCTGTGCTCCTGTAAGCTGTGTCTTTGAGGTCTTCCTGGAGTTAAACTTTGTACTGGGAATTAATTTTTCTCAAAAACCTTCTGATGGTTTTTATTTTTTGTTAGTGGAAATATGTGTTGCAGGCTTTCATATGTGTCTCTTAACTACTTCCCAATGGATAAAGATTGCAATGTGTGTGTCATCCCTGGGCATTTGTATTATTCCAGTGCCTCTTTTCTAGGAATATTTAGAAGCTATTCATGAACTCTATGAAGAGTGGCTCATTAAACGTGCACTGTTTGAAGTGTCCTGCCCAGTACTTGTGAGTATTATTTTTATTATAACCAATTAGGCATGTGGGGATGTTGTGCTTTCCAAATAATAGGAGCATTGTTTAGTGGTAAAAGTAAATAAATCTGCTTTTCTGATAGCTTTTGGGGAAGGACAACCTCAGACAAACGTGATAGCTGTTGGTGTGTAGCACAGTAGTGGCGTCTGCCCTCTCTGCAGTGGCATTTGAGGGGCTGTTCACTGGGATTGCTTGCAGGATCAGCCGTGGAGCTTTTCAGGGAATGCCAAATTCCCAGCAGAAAGCAGCATGGGCAAATCCATAGGAGTATCCCAGTTTGGCTGCACTGGTAGTCCTGTTCTGTTCTGGTGAAAAGAAACCAAGTTTTATGGTGTCATCTATTGCCAGTGTTCATCCTCTTCTCTCCAAGGTTATTGGAGCTGACCATGACATGCAGAAAATGATAGAGAAGTATGAAGAAAACCGGGACCAAATACTGAACCCAGCTAACAGACAGCACTGTTTATAGAAGCCTGTGACTGTTGTATCAGAAATCATCTACTGAAGTCTGAGTTGGTATTTTTAATATTTAAATATAATAGGTATTGTTTTTGCACTATGCTTTGTAGAAGGCTGTGGACTTACATCTCTGAAATGATCAGGTACCAATCAGGAACAGAATGTGAATCAATTCCCTTTGTGTTTTTAGGTTTTCCAACAGCTTTATTGTGTCAGTTCTGTTCAGCTAAAATATGGCTGTTTTCCTCATTTCCCACTTCACTGCTGCTTCCTAGAAGTAACTTTCCTTTTTTTCCCTGCCCCCCCCCCCCAAGTCAACCCTGTTGTTGTAATTTGAAATAAATGGTTTATTACAACGTTCCTCTGAGGGAGGGCACCTGAGATTTCTCTTAATGCCCCCCTTGGGGTGAATTGGGCTGAAACAACACCCAAAGGGTCAGGGTGTGTACGAGGGAGGTAGAGAGCTGTCAGCCTGGCCCTGGGGCCCAGCAGATCATCCTGAGTGTGAGCACAGGGCATGGACGGGCTCACCATGGGATCACCAACCACAGGATCACCAACCACGGGCTCACCATGGGATCACCAACCACGGGCTCACCATGGGATCACCAGCCATGGCATCACCCCAAGATCACCAACCACGGGCTCACCATGGGATCACCAACCACGGGCTCACCATGGGATCACCAGCCATGGCATCACCCCAAGATCACCAACCACGGGCTCACCAACCACAGGCTCACCAACAATGGGATCACCCCGCAATCAGCCCCTGCCAGTCTGGGTTTAGGAGGGGCAGGTTCTGCCTGGCCCACCTCATCTTCCCCAGCCAGGTGCCCCTCCTGGTGAGGGAAAGGCTGTGGATGTGTCTCCCTGGAGCTCAGCAGATCCTTTGGGCCCCTCTCCCATGGCATCTCCTGGAGAAGCTGCAGCCCCAGCTTGGCTGGGATGGCACCAGGCTGCTGGCTGGGCCCAGGGTGGTGGGAATGGGATCCCCTGGGATCCATGCTGGGAACAGCCCTGTTTAACCTTTTCTGGTGGTCTGGAGGAGGGCACTGAGCTGACCCTCAGCTAACTGGGGTGACAGCCATTGGGCAGGAATGGGAAGGCTCTGCTGAGGGTCCTGGCCAGGCTGGCTGGGTGTCCCTGCACTGCAGCCACGCTGCCCCTGCGGCTCCCGGGCAGGTCTGGGGGTGGCACTCGGTGCTCCCGGCTGGGTCACAGTGCTGGGAACAGGCTGGACACAAAGACCTCCAACCTTCCAACCTCACAATTCTGTGATTTTCTAACAACTGAATAGCAGTAGGGAGGAGGGGTGCAGCTCTTTGGGTTTTCTATTCAGGTACAAAAATAGTACAAAGTATGGAAGGCAAGGGTAAGAGTAGGTAGTGGAGAGATCTCACAGCAATGAGGGTGGATTGTTGGAATTTTGATGTCCATGGTCAGGTCAGTGTTCATTCTTGATCCCTTGGTACCCAGCAAACAAAAGGTTCAGAGGCTTGCAGATATTCCATTTAGCATGGGAAGAGCTGTATCCCTTCCCAGGGAAATGATTCCTCCTGTCAGCTCTAGCTCTGAGGGCCATGCAGAGCCCTCGGGTGGAGCCTCCCTGGCAGCAGTCAGGGCATTCTGAGGCCTGGGTGGTCTCAGTGCCCCTCTGGCTTTGCCCGCTCGTGCTCCTGTGCTGCGTGGGCACCACGGACCTGAGCAGCAGTCTGGCTCCAGGAAGGTGCTGCCCTACCCTCTGCTCCTTTGTTCCCCTTTCCAGAGTGGCCTTCAGGTGCCTGAGGCACAGCAAGACACTGACTCCTTCCTGCCCCAGGGTTTACACACTTCATACCACAGGTGGGATGTTCATTATTTTATTATTAGAGGCAGCAAATGAAGTGCATCTAGTTAAAGTAGCTTTGTTAAGCAGATCTTGCCAGTTTGAAATGGTGTTTTGCTCTAATCCTGCCCACATTAATGCAACTTCATTGAATCCAGGAAGTTCTTTCTGCTCACAATATAGCTTAGTTCTGAAGAGAACTGTGCACTAGTAATCCCACTGAATTCAGTGCAAAAAAATTTTAAAAACCCAGAGTTTTTGTAAGTGATTGCAGACTGGCCCTGAGGGTCTTTTTCAGCTAGCTTTTTATAGAGAGCTTATTTTATTTGTGTTCATGAGAACCCCAGCCGTGCTCTGGCTGAGCTGAGGAACAGTGAAAACACAGGGTGCATGGGACTGTTTATTATTCTTTTCAAATGTTTCTAAAAACATCCTAGAATTATTTGATTTCTTAACTGGTTTGCATTCTTTGATTTTACTTCTTTTTATAAAGAAAAACACAGGTGGGTTTTTTGGGTTTATGATCAGTTTATTATGACCTGTAAGTACTTGGAGAGTAGAGAAAACCAGTGGGGGTTTCATTCTTGGACCTGTCAAAGGAAGTGCTGAGCTGCCCTTCACTTGTGCTTTACCTTCTGAGTGCTGCCCTCAAGGGAATCCTTTCACTGCAGCACTCAGACTGCTCTCACATTGATTTTCTGGGCAGTTTTAGGGGAATGATCCCACAGGTACAGAATGTATTTTTCCCCTACTGGTTTTGGTTGGTTTAGGTGGAACAAGCAAGGCTTCAACAGCACTTTGATCACTTTGTACAGACATTTGGCAGGCACTTTGTGCAGGATAGAAACATTCAGTTATGTAGCTTTTCAACACTATCTGCTGGTGCTGCTTTTGTAGGGCTGTGGTTTGCCTAAAACCCACTGCACCGGAAGAACCACACCCAGTCAGGGACTGCAGCTCCTGTCCAGTAATTCCCATCTGATCAGCTGCTTCTTTTCTAAATAATATAAGTTCTAAATGCAACTTAGTAAGTGCACAGAGAGAGCATTTCCCAGTGAAGTACTAAGCTGGTACTCAAGCTTGTGATTCCAGGAATGCCATTCTACTGCTCTGATGTAAACTTTTAAAATTCTAGCTTAAAAGTAAGATTTTGTATGCTAAATAATTATCTTACTTCTTGCAGCTTCTTTGTAGGGGGGTACCAGCTATTCTTGATACCTTCTGTTAACCTTTCAAAACTTTTACTTCTCTAAGAGTCCAAAAGAACAATTTCTTTGGAAATGGTTCTATATGTTTGAAGCTCAGTCATCTGCAGTTTGTTCTTAATTCTAATTTCACTATGGACGTACATTTTGCACAGCACAGAAAATGTCACTTTATGGTTTAGTACAGAGAATCTTACACCCAAAGGTTGCCACTGTTCCTTGTCAGGACCCAGCCCTGTGAACGCTGTTTGTTCCTAACACCCATTTCTCACAGCACACCCAGAGCTGAGGCAGTCCTGTCCCCTGGTGTTACCTTGAGCAAATTCTGTTTCTCCTACACTGCTGGAATCAGGGGATGACAGAGTTTCAACCATTAGTTCTTCAAAAAGCAAATCTTTTATGTTTTAGTTCCTGAGGTTTTTCTAGTCTAATCCATGTGTGCTCCTCTGATTTTTTTCTGGGAAAGTCAATTATAAGCAATTAATACAAAATTAGTTTCAGCTAATATTTTAACTGTACATGAAAGGCATTTTTTAGCATTTAGAACTGAGCTCCATATTAGCCACTGTGAAGAAAATTAACTCCACCCCAGCCCAAACCAGCACACATTTCAGTGCTACTGAAAAAGCTACTTGAAGCAGTATTGAAGTGTCTTTCTAGGTAACAAGTGTATCATAGAATCCCAGAATTTTTAGGGCTGGAAGGGAGCTCTGGAGGTCACCCAGTGCAAGCCCTGTCCAGGCAGGGTCACCTAGAGCAGGTGACACAGGAACATATCCAGGTAGGTTTGGAATGTCCCAGAGGGAGATTCCACAGCCTCCCTGGGCATCAGCTCCAGGACTCTGCCCCCTCCAGGAAAACAAGTTCTTCCTCATGTTGGGGTGAAATTTTTTGTGGTTTAGCTTATGGCCATTGCTCTCTGTCCTGCTGCTGGGCACCACCCTCTGACATCCCCTGGAGGTATTTGTACAAACAGCACTGCAGACTGTGCCTAAGCACAGCAGCAGTGTGCTTTCCTAAATGAGTTCAGAGCTGTGTGTGACACAGGCTCTCAGTGCTGGGATCCCAGCTTCCAGCTGATCCTGAGCTTTCCACACAGCACTCCCACCTGCAGGATATCCCTGATCCTGCCTCTGCTGCTCACTGGGATCCTTCTCTGAGCAGATTTTTTTCCTGCCATTAAAATGGTGAAGAATGAGATTTTTTTTCCTCTTCATTTTAGTGAGATGAACTGGCCTGCAGAAAAATTCTGTGCAGAATTAAGTGTCAGGAGCAGGGGCAAGGGAAATGGCAGCTGTAGCTGGACCTCTCTGCTGGTGGCAGTGAACAGTTACAGTGCTCAAGGCTTCTCTTGGAAATTGTGGTGGTGGCCACAAAATACTTTGGTAACAAAAGGTTATTATATATTGGTTAGCTATAAAACCTATGACACAAGTCAGTGCCTCTACAAAACCAAGTGTTCACAGAGCTGTTTCCCTCTTTAAAGCTAAAGGAATGTTATCAAACTTTCTAAACCTGTTTTCAACTGAAGTCAGGAGGAAGATTAGTCAGACACAGCTTCAAAGGAATGCAGAGAGTTAAGGAGTACAGTCCAGTAAGGCATTTCTAAACTTCTTCCAGTTTAGCAGAATTTACCTGGAATACTGGAAGAGTATTCCAGGAATAGGTCTGTGAAGGGAAAAAAGAGAAGTAGGATGCCCAGCTGAAGGAACCTGTCTGGCATTAAGAACAGCCAGAAGGAATCTGACTGATGAATTAAATGGATTTAAATTTAGAGAAGTTTGCCTACCCTTTAAAAAGGTGACCATTCAGGTTTCCTTGCGAAAGGAACCATTAGGAATTTGTGTAACTGCTGCTATTTACTGTCCCAAGGCAGGGATGTGGTTTGGGTTTTGTTAGAACTGTTGTGACAGAGCTGATCATCTCCCTGACAACAGGATCGAGGCCACAGGTGAGAGGACAGTCCCCCAGGGGATGACTATAAAGCACTACAGACTCAGGTGTGATGGCTCAGTGCTGCCTGCTCCGTTCTGTCAATGATGACATAAGGCTCCTGGCTCTCAGGCTCCTGGGAATTGCAGTGCTCCAGCTTCCCTTCCCTGCCTCCAGCAGAGTCACCTGCAGGCTGCCCCAGGGCCCTCCTGCCCCCATGTGAGGGCTGCACATCGATGCTCTGGGGGGGGATGTAGGTGAGGTTGGGGGGCTCTCTGATGTGCCTGAAGCACTCAGAAGCTGGGTGTCCCTTAGCAGGATCCATGAACAGTCTCTTGCTGTCAGAACCAGCAGTGGCATCCGCTGTGTGCCCAGCAGTACAGCACAGACCTGAAGGTGGCTCAGGGTGTGATGCTGCTGTCTTGTGCAGGTCAGCATCAGTCAGGTATGTATGTTTTATTTGGGAGCAACTGAATTCTCTAACGTGCCTGTCACTTGATCCTGCATAGGCCACTGCCTCAGGCTGGCCACTTTCCTCTATTGGATACATAAGTTCTTCCTGAGCATCCTTGATCTGCAGTTCTGTGAAGGTTAAAGACAGCTCACAAACGTCCTCTTCCCTAGGGACCCTGCAGTTTTGGGCAGAGGCAAAGTCCTTGTAGGGCAGAGACTTCAGCTCAGTGGGCTCATCACCAGGGGCTGGGTCTATGCAATTTATGGCATCATTAATTTCTGCTTCAATTGATCCTTCTGGGACTCCTGGAGCTTCAAACTCCAAGGTGGTTTTGCTGTCACAGGAGCTGTCAGCAAACATGGCAAAGGCTGGGGGGCCGCTGGCTCCCGGGGACAGAGGTGCAGGCCCCAGCGCCCGTGCAGCCAGCTCTGCAGCCCCTGCCAAGGCACGCTCCTCACTCAGCCTGGCTCTTGGCTCCTTCCCCAAAGCCTTTGGAGAGAGGCTCTCGCTGAAGATGGGTGTTTGTGCTATGACAATGTCACTGTATTGGATCAGGAAGTCCTCGCTGTCGCAGCCCTTGCCCGGCAGGTGCGCGGGGTCGATGCTTTGCCTCTGGTGCTGCTGGGGGCTGCTGGGGGATGCAGCAGCTGCTGACTGAGCCACAGCCCCTGTGAGCCTCACATTCCCAGCAGCTCCAAAGGATGCAGCACAGGGAACTGAACCCTTCTGCTGGGGGGCAAGGCACAAAGGTGTCTCACTGCTCCCTTCATTTCCCGGGCTTTCAGTGTCTCCTCTCTGGGGCGTGCGATGCTCCTCATCCTCCTCTCCTCGATGCCGACGTGTTTGTGGTCTCTGCTGCAGGCTCTTCTCCAAACTGCCATGTGCTTCTTCATTTGTCATCTCCAGGATGGCCTCACACTCGATTCTTGCCAGGAATATCTCAAATGCAGTCTGCTTTGTTTCCTCATTGTTTCTCTTTTTGACAAGTGAAAACTCTGTTGCTGTAGTTGCAACATAGCCTATTTTCTCCAGGACTGCTTTGACAATGTCCTCTGGGAGCACTGGCTGGATGTAGTAGACAAAACTCCCAGTGAAGGTCTGGAACAGAACACAACATGGAAAAGCTGATGAACACTGGGGGAAACGGTGCAGGGAAATGTGAAACAGCTGATTTCCTAAAGATCAAAAATACTTCAAGGCTTGCTTACAGCTTCAAAAAGCTGTGTTCTCCAAGTCTGAGTTTTGAATTGCAGTGAGCGAGCCTTTTCTAGCAGCACTGTTCTGGCAGCCTCTCGAGCATTGTGGCTCTGCTACAGCACATCAGGTCCAGTGAAGCTGTGCCAGTTTAAACCTGCTGGGGTCTTGGCTAAGAGTACCAGTATTCAAAAAGGCAAAAAGGAAGAGAATAAGGAAATCATTTTAGTCCAACTAGAGAAACTCAGAAATAAACCTTTTGTGTTCTACTGAACCTAAGCTTTTTAAACAAACAGAGATTCATAGAATGAATCACTAAGGTCTTTTCCTAAAGAAAAAGACAGGATGCACTCACTGTGAATCCCATTTCTGAACTGGGGACAAGTCTGTAACATTTTCTTTTTCCATGGTTCAGACTCCTGCTGTGAACTTTGCTACCCTTGAATTAGACTGCCATTTTTTAAAAGCAGCTTTCTGAAGAGAGACTATTCTAACAGAAGTATTGTTCAAACACCTCTCTTTGCACAAGCTGTCTCCAAAACACCAATAAAATGCTGCTGCTGTGCAGCAACTTAAAAAACTGTTCAATGTTTGCTTGGTTTTAGAGCTACCCCAGGCACGAGGCCTAGACTGTAACATGGAAGTGGTTTTTGGTTTTGTCTGAAACCCTGTGACAGGAGAGACTGTTCTGAGCTGGGCGTGACCAACTCCTGGCCAGCCAGAACAGAACACAGGTGGGAATGCAAAGCCAGGCTTTCCAGGAGTGGGGTACCTTGTTTTTGGGCTGCTCAGCTTGGGCCAGACCAAGGCTGAGCCCTGAGCACTGGTGTCACAAACAGGAGATTCAGGAGAACAAAACTGACCCCCAGAATGGCCACAGTGTAATCCTCAGATAAATCTGTTAACAGTGCCCTGCACTTCCCACCTTCTGTTCCTTCTGGAGGGGGAGCAGCTGCAGGCACTGCAGGGACATCAGAGCAGGTGAGGGGCAGGACATGGGAAATACTATTCCATGTATTTCAGTAGCTTTTAATCAAATCTCTACATGCACAAGGTACTGGTTGTTCTCCAACTTGTGCCTTGTGGTAGAATTATTTCAGGCCTGCAGCAGGCTGTCTTACATTTTGGGTTGCCCACAGTGGTCTTCAAAGTTTAATTTTAACGCAGCCCAGGATCTGTGTGTCAGGAAAACTGAACCCGCTAAGTGTAGACCTGACTATCTTATGCTTTGCCCTATTTTAGGGAGATGAATGAAAAGAACAGGAATTTACAGCTGCTTGAAAATCCACAGGTGAGACCTAAGTGCAGGAGAATCAAAGAAATGACTTTTTCTCACCAGCACCTGTTGCCAAAGCAAGGGCAGTAAGTTTGCATTTGGGTGTCTGGGGAGTCTGTTTAAAATTGGGATGTGTGAAAATGCCTGTGTCTTCTGGGCAACGAGACGTGCTCAGTGTGCTGGAGAAGTGGGGTAACCGTGACCACCCTGCTGCAAAAAGCAGCAGCATTTCCTCCTTCCAAGGGGCTGTCCCTGCCTGCTGCACCAGCCTGAGCTGGGATCAGGGACCAGAGAGGCACTGGCTCACCTGGCCTGTGGCACCGAGCCACTGCAGATGGCCACGGCCAAAACCACCCCTGCTTATCTGCACATTCTGCTCACAGCTTAATGTGATGAAAGGCAAAACCTTGCGGGGTACCCTTCACCTTCCTTGCTGCCTCACCACTACGAGGGGCTCCGCTCCCGATCCCCGCAGCTGCTCAGCACTCGGGGCCTCAGCGAGGACAAGGCCAGTGAAGGCCAATGAACGCCTCTGAGCAGCCGTGCACCGTGCTGGGCTCTCTGCCCCGAGCTGGATGTGCCCTGGCCCCGTTCCCTGCCCCGAGCTGGATGTGCCCTGGCCCCGCTCCCTACCCCGAGCTGGATGTGCCCTGACCCCACTCCCTGCCCCGAGCTGGATGTGCCCCTGGCCCCGCTCCCTATCCCGAGCTGGATGTGCCTCTGGCCCCGCTCCCTATCCCGAGCTGGATGTGCCCTGGCCCCGCTCCCTGCCCCGAGCTGGATGTGCCCTGGCCCCGCTCCCTATCCCGAGCTGGATGTGCCCTGACCCCGCTCCCTGCCCCGAGCTGGATGTGCCCTGGCCCCGCTCCCTATCCCGAGCTGGATGTGCCCTGGCCCCGCTCCCTGCCCCGAGCTGGATGTGCCCCTGGCCCCGCTCCCTATCCCGAGCAGGATGTGCCCTGACCCCGCTCTCACGTCCCGGTGCCGCTGCCAAGCCCCGGCCGGTGAAGCGGCCTCGTACCCCGGGGTCGGGCGGCAGTGCGGTACCTTGAGGGAGCGGATCTCCCGGCGCCAGGGGCACAGCAGGAGGTTGACGCAGAGCAGCTCCAGCAGCTCCAGCGCCTTAAGCAGGTCGAGCAGGGCGCGGCCGCCCCGCGCCCGCCGGCAGCGCTCGGCCACGTCGCGCACGTCCAGGGCCCCGCGGCGCCCCGGGCCCAGCAGCCGCCGCGCCCGGGCCTTGAGCGCGGGGTCAGCGCAGGCCGCGAGCTGTCCCTGCGCCGCGCGGGCCGCCAGGTGCGACACGTACTCCCTCAGCAGCGCCGGCTCCGCCATGGCGCCAGCCCGCCCTGCGGCCCGCCCCGCGCCGCCATTGCCCGGCACCGCCCGCTCGCCGGGCGGCCATTGGTTCTCCCGCCTGTCAGTCAGGGCGGGGGGGGCGGAGCCACGCGAATCGAAAGTGAAAGGCGGGAGGGCGGTGAGGGCTCGGGCGGCGCGCGGGGCGGGGCGGGGCTTGTCGCGACAGGGGCGTGAGGGCGGTGCGGTGAGGGGAAGGGAATGTCCCGGGAATGTCCCGGGATGTCGTTGGCTCCCCAGTGCGCCGCGCCAAGTCTGACGCCGCCGGGCGGTGTTTCTGTACTCTAACCTGGTTTGCACGAAGGAGGGAGCTCCTGGTGACCCACCAAAAGCTCCCTGAACATCAAAAGTTTACACTGCACATTTTGACAGAGGTATCGGCAGTCATTGGTCACAAATGATATAACTTCTGTGTTGATTAGCCCTCAGACCCCTCGCTGCTGGTCATGTCTCTGGCTGCGAGAGGTTTGTGCCTGCCCTGGGGTGAGAACTGCCCTGCCCTGGGGGTAAATGAGATCTGTGTTGTGGGCTGAGAACTGCCCTGCCCTGGGGTTAAAGGGAGGCTGGATCCAGCAGCTGGGACACACCCGTGATCCAGGTGCTTTTCTAACCTTGACTTTTGGAATCTGAATTTTCAAGTCACCACCTGTGGCCACCATGACTTTGTGCTTCTGTATGACTTCACAAATTGATAAATATTCTCTCATATAATGATTATTATTTTATTTCACAGAAGTCTATGGCCATAATTTCACGTAGAAATTATTTCTGTAGGGTAAGGAAGGGAATCATTTGTCGGACTGTACCAAGACCACTTAGATCAGTTGGATGTGGTTTCCATTCAGGAAATATATCTTTACTCACCCTGCTGTGCTAAAAAATGATCTGTTTGAATATTTCTGGGGTGATTGGCCTATAATTCCTATTTTGCCATTTTCATATTTTTCCTTGGTGATATGTTGTCATGTTCAGTGTCCTGACTTCAGTAATTTGACTCTGCCCTTCCTGAGCTTGGACACTGACTTGTCCCCCAGAGCAAGAGGGATCTGACTGCTCCAGTGCTTGTTCCTGTGGCCTCTGACAAAGGTAAAATCCAAATGTAAGGGACTGAAGCACAGAGTTGTTTCCTCAGCAGCTGCTCAGTCGTGAGTGGTCCCAGAGATGTAAAATAAAAAGCATGGAAGCCAACCCAAATACGTGTGTGTTCTTTACTAAAGTTCTGTATAAGATCAGTATACTAAAAATTGAAGCAGAAGAGGGGACTACAGAAATACAGGGTTGTTATCATGTAGCAAGAAATAGTATGTCCAGTTTTCTTTCTGATTTCACCCATGTAACAAGCAAAGGCCTGTGTTAAGCCTGGGTTTTAGCACTGGTGTTAGAATTATGCAACGGTTTAGGATAATATCTGATAGCAGGAGATGAATTTCTCAAGAGCAACATCACTCTGCCAACTTTGCTGAGATTTATCCAAGATCTGCAATATTTTCAAGAAATGAAAGCATGTCCTTACTGCATCATTACAATGAATTTCAACACCAGCAGTAGTGGCATCGGAAGCTCTTGGAGCAGCTTTAGAGCTGCAAATGTCTCTCTGTAGTGTTTTACAGCTAATTTTTTTTCTGTCTGGTGCTGTCTGTCTGGATTTATAATCTTCCGCCCCGCCCCAGCTTTGTTGGATTTCACTCAGTTGAAAAGATTAATAAGAGCAGAAAATACTAAACCACTCCTGCAAGTGATGGTGGTAAGATATCACAGAAGGAAGCACACTCTGCCTTCAATTCACAGTTTGTTATTTAGTTATATATGTTTGTAATGAATCACAAAACCCAGGTATTCAGTGGGAACTCAGAAAAATGCTACAGTTGGATGTGGATGTTCTGGCTGGCTCCCACATCTGTGTGACAGCACAGCTGAGGTGATTTGGATTATTCTGTGATAACAGGATGACAGGAATTTATGGAAGGGTCCATGCCACCAGAGGGAGCAGGCAGATGTGTGTGAGAAATGCTGCCAAACCCAGAGCACAGTGCCAGGGACACTTCACTGTTACTGAAGGAAGAAAGAAAGACTTGGATTAGTTTTCTACAATTTTACCAATGCATTGCTACCATGAGGTAATATGTAAATCTCCCATTCTCATCAGAAGTCTACTTAAAGTCAGCTTGTTTTGTAAATCACAGATACAGAGTTGGTGGAATGGCAGGAAATCTCTGTTAAAAAGGTGAAAAGCCAAACCAAAGGGTTTCCCACCGTGCAGAGAAACTGAGCGTTAGTAACAGGGTAGGGACTTGTCTGCCACATGTGAAAAGCCCTCTGTGCCTGTCTGCAGAAGAGCCTGCAGCTTGCTCATGTAACTTGGCAGAGCTTCACTTTCAGGGAAAAATCCCCTTTCCCTTCTGCTGTGGGTTCACTTGATTGCCCAGCCCTCCCCAGGAGCAGCCCGAGGGGAGCAGGTCCCAGAGCCTGGCCCTGTTCCAGGGCAGGAGCAGCCGTGCAGGGGCTGCAGGCAGAGCCCCAGCAGGCCGTGCCTGTGCCAGGGCAGGAGCAGCCGTGCAGGGGCTGCAGGCAGAGCCCTGTGCCAGGGCAGGAGCAGCCGTGCAGGGGCTGCAGGCAGAGCCAGCCCAGGGCAGGAGCAGCCGTGCAGGGGCTGCAGGCAGAGCCCTGTGCCAGGGCAGGAGCAGCCGTGCAGGGGCTGCAGGCAGAGCCAGCCCTGGGCAGGAGCAGCCGTGCAGGGGCTGCAGGCAGAGCCCTGTGCCAGGGCAGGAGCAGCGGTGCAGGGGCGCAGGCAGAGCCCTGTGCCAGGGCAGGCGCCAGGCGGCAGAGCCAGCCCGGGCAGGAGCAGCCGTGCAGGGGCTGCAGGCAGAGCCAGCCCAGGGCAGGAGCAGCGTGCAGGGGCGCAGGCAGGCCGGAATGCAGCAAGGCCCAGGGCAGGAGCAGCTGTGCAGGGCTGCAGGCAGAGCCTGAGGGCAGGAGCGCTAGGGGCTGCAGGCAGAGCCTGTCCGGCGAGCAGCCGTGCAGGGGCTGCAGGCAGAGCCAGCCCTGGAAGCCAATCCCATTCTGCACAGAGCTCCCTGTGCTTCCCTCTCTGCCAGTGAACCTGACTGGGGCACTTCTGTGCATCTCTGCCACTTCTGAGCTGGGGAAGAGGGTTGTTTCTCTCATTGCATGGCGCTTTGCATACCACCAAACTGTTGAAATGAAAACTTTATGGAGAGGAGCAGTTCTCTCTGTTAAAAACACAAATGTGAAATAGAGCCTTACCTTCTAGCAGTGCCTGCCAGCAGTTCTGCAGTGCAAAATGGTGAATTTTTGTTCTTTTGGGTATAGTATACTGAGAATATTGAAAATCTTGCTGAACTGCAAAAGAATTGTCTCATTTTAGCAACATACATATTTACTGTCATCTACTTAGCAAAAAATGCATGCTTACCTTATATCTCATCATGTGCATATGACTCAGTAATGGTATAATTTATATAGCAGTAAGAACCATATAATTACTTCCCATCTAAGTATTAATTATAATTGTGTCAATCTTTGGAGTGTTGAATGATGATTACAGTTGAAAATTATTTAGTATTTACAGAATATCCAAGTGCAATTTTAATAATTTGGACGCTGCTTCCTTTTAAACACCATTATATATTTACTATACTCAGCTTTACATATCTTTAGTGGGGATAGAAAATGAAGTCCATTTTCTCTGTGTAAAAAACTTTTTTTTTTTTTTGTATTTTAGTGAAAATGCCTCTAAGAAATTTCCTGGAGATGAGCCTGTGATAACTCTGCTCCCCTGCCACAGCTCCTTGGCTCCTGTCCCTGGTCCCAGATGGAGCCCAGGCTTGTGGGTGCCCCAGGGGCTGGCTGGAGCTCCATCCCTGCTGTTGATGTGCTGGCAGCCAGTTCTGCTTCCTGCCAGCACCCAGACTCACCCTGGGGTTTTCCATTAGACACAGAACTTAAAAATTACTTTAAAATGTAGAGTGCGTTTCCTGCAGTAACACATTTCAAAACAACACAGCAAAGAAATTTTCTAGGGGAAAGTCCCAAGGAAAGCACAGGGTTGAGCTCTCCTTCCTCTCCTGTGGGTTGTGTGTCCTAGGCCAGACACACAGAAGCTTTCAGATGAGGAACGGGACTATTTCAGATGAGGAATGGGATTATTTCAGACAAGGAATGGGACTATTTCAGACAAGGAATGGGACTATTTCAGATGAGGAACAGGACATTCCAGGCCGAAGTGAACAACAGGATCCCAGCTCTGTTTTGTTTCAGGCAATAGACAGAAAACTCCTTGGCCGCCTGCTGTTGGATGTCAGGACTGGCCCCTAGTGTGAATCTTGCAGCATTTTTTTTTTGCTGGGCCATACAAAGGAAGGGGGGAAGCAGATCCTCCTGTCCCACCCGTGGATCGTGCCCAGCCCGGGGGAGCAGACCGAGGCTCGGGGGATGCGCTGTCCTTCAAACGCAGCCCCAGCCCCGGGAGCTGGGCCCAGCAGGTGCCTGGGGCTGGGCCAGCGGCTCCCGGGAGGGGAAAAGGAGCAAGGGGTGCCCGTGAGGGGCTGGGTCCCCGCTGCCCTGCCCGCCCCAGGGCCACTGCCCGTTCTGGGAGCCCCTCGGTGCCACACTCGGTCCCCTCTGGCCGGGCTGGTGCAGGGGAGGCGCTGGGGACAAGGCGCTGCTGTGCCCCGGCCCTGCTGTGCCCCGGCCCTGCTGTGCCTGAGCTGAGCTCCCACTGCCCTGGCACACCGCTGGGGACCCTCGGACTGCCAGCCCAGTGTCCTGGCCTCACTCTTGGGTTCCTTATCCTGGTCCCTTCTCTACAGCTGGGAACGCTCCGAGGCCCCTGAGGCTCTGTTACCGAGCCCAGCCCGGCGCCTCTGTTTGCACGGCGCTCACACAGCTCCCAGAGCTCACCCGGGCACACTCACAATCAGAGCGAAAAGAGCCGGGACTGTGCCTGGAAGTGCAGCCGTGTGCGGAGCCGGCCTGCAGCACCCCCTGGGATCGCTGTGCCTTCCCCTGGCTACAGCGGGGCCGGGAAGGATGCGCAGCTCCTGCCCGGGAGCTGCATGGTACTGATAAAAATCTACATGGTACTGATAAAAATCTACATGGTACTGATAAAACTCTTTTTTTTAGGCAGTGCTTTGCCTACTGAAACACACAGACAAAGAGTTATTTAAAAATGCTTTGTTGTCAATACACTGAATGAGCTGTACTAGTGACACTACAATGACAACAAAAGGCTCTTCTTTTTCCGTCTCTTCTAAAACATGCAAAGTATCATAAAATCAACAAGTAGGCTTGACTGGATAACATTTATCTTCCTAATTTATCTGGCTAATTTCAATGGGTTCTGCAATGCTTCAGAAAGGTCAGATGCACTGCTTGTCTCTGCTGCTCTTATGCTGTGTGATGCCATGGAACACTTTGAAGCACAAACAGGGAAATTTACATAAACTTGCAAAATTCACTGTAAAAAAAAATCCCATTGGGATTCACAGGGATCCCACTGTATCCCTGTTTAAAGATATAAAATCGGTAAAACTTCCAGAGGTTTTTATTCTTCTGTTGGTCTGAGTTCTTCAGAAGAAGCGAAGGAAGAGCCGCTGTCACTGCGGCGCTGCGGGCCCGGTGGCCAGCGGAGGCGTTGGCTGTCCCTCTGGACACACGCTGTGCTCACACGCCGCTGTCCCGCACGGCGGAGCCGCCCCCGCAGCGGGAGATGACGGCCAGGGCCGAGCCGGGCTCCCGCAGCCTCCCTGCGGCACGGGCTGCCTCCTCCTCCTGCCTGCTACAGATGTTTCCAGGTATTTCATTTCTTTGGCAAGGGTCCGTCAGGGAATATGGGGGGGGATCATCTGTGGGAATATATATTTGTGTTGCTCCTGGCCCCACACATTCATCGTAGCTGAAAGAAAAAAAATAATGAATGAAATTCACGGAAAAAAATGCCACAGTACATTACTTCAGCATAACAGAGGCAAGTAAAGTGAGAAGAAAACGAGTGTCTGGTGTTTTGCTCCTCAGCCCACATCCTTGCTGACCCTGCCATGTCAGACACTCAAGAGTATAGCATTTAAAACCACTGAGAGACAATCCCAGAGGCGCAGTCTCCAGAAGTGCAGTGCAGCCAGGGCTCATTCCCGCTCTCACCTGCCTGCGAGAGGCAGGTCAGAAAAGCCCGGGCCAGAGGAGGTGGTGCTGCTGTTTCAGTTGTGAAATGAGGCACGGAGAGCTGGTGATGCAGTCTCTAGCAGACATCCCTGTGCTGCCCTGGCTGCAGTGTCTGGAGCTCAGCCAGCAGCCGCGGTGGGAGCTGCATCACCTGCACACGCTGGGGCTGCTCACTCTGGGATGGGCTCAGTGCCCCTTGTGCTTCTCCCAAAGAGCAGGGACAGGGCAGGTGGATTGGGGCTTCCATGGGCTGCACCCAGGTTCTGTGGTTCTGTCTGTTCCCTCCTCACTCTGCTCTGTGCTCCCTGGCTACCGGCAAGAGCCCTAAAGAGTCACAACATCATGATCTTAAAAGCTAGACCTGCTTTGTGGCTGCTGTTTACCCATTCCAGCATCATTTTAACTCCAATCCTGAAGAAGGAAATGTCTTCTATAAAAAACAAAACAAAACAAAACAAAACAAAAACCACAAACAAAAAACCAACCAACCAACCAACCAAAACCACCCCCCCCAACAACCAAAAAGCCCTTAAACCCTTTCTCTATTGAGTGAACCTGAAAAACATTTCTGCTGGAGCCAGACAAATTAAGAACCTATTTCCTCAGCCATACTAACTGCAGAGCAATTAAGATCTGGGATATTTCCTGAAAATTGGGATGCTGAGCATGTGTCTTCTCAGCAGACTGCAGGCCCACACTGTGCCCCTGTACCTGTGTTACTGCCAGGCTAAATCAAGCTCCAAACCCCAGTCTGGGTCATGGAAATGATTCTTGGGGAAGGGAGGGGTAAGAAAGTGAAAGCAGAGTGCTACATAACTAAACTCAAATATCCATGGGTGTTTTTATTTTTACCTCCATTTCATCTTACTTTTATATTTATCTGGACAATGGCTCTAAATTCAGACTAGAAAATTTCAATTTCCCCATCAGAAAATAATATTTAAGAACCCAAGTCTGTTCTGAAAACCCTGAATAGGGCTGCTAGATATTTCAGAGAAGTCCCAGCATTTTAGGAAGTAGAATTGTGGTTTTTTTCCAGTATGTAGAAAAGATGCCACTCCAGCCTCTTCTGAACACACCAAAGCTTTCAAACATACATGGTAGTCTTTGAAAAGTTCTTAGACCTCGATCAGAGATTGAGGACCTGATGTCCTCCACTCTCCTTGAGCTCCATGAGGGTAAAGAAACAGCCACTTCTTGCAGATTCCTATGAGCTGCATCTTTACTTCATTTACATTTTGCTGACCCAAAGCTGGGTGAATTTATTTAAAATCTCTCCTCAGGTTTTGACTGATTTAATCAGGCTAACAGAGAGCCCTTACTGGGCCTGTTAGCACAGGGGAAAAGTTTCCATTCAGAAAAGCCCACAGCAATGGGAGTTTCAAGGGGGAAAATTTGGAATCCTTCTGCCAAGGAACAAAAGGGAAGAAGCTTCTCTGTCTCCTGCTTCTGGGAAATCTGTCACTGACCTAAAGGAGAAATGGGCACAGTGGGAACTGTTTCTTGCTGCTGTCACCTGATCATCTGCAAACGATTCCTCTGCCTTGGGTTTAATTTAATGCCTTTCCTGGACCACAGCTCAGCTTTGTAGAACTGAACTGCTGGCTGGGATAAACAGGGAAAGGATCCCTTAGGAAGGGGACCTTGAAGGGTCAAGTAAATGGTGGGAGTTATGGTATTAAGGAGTTGGCATTTTAATGTTTAGTTCCAAAAATCAATGTATTTGTGTTGGGGCATATTGTCCTTCATACATATGATGGATAAAAAGAATTATCTTTTTTTCTCCAAAAGCAAATAATGTTCTTTCGCCTCATTTTTGGCAATTAAGATCACATTTAAAAAAGTGAGTCAGGTAGTAAAAACACATGCCAGACTTTCAATTAAACAGCTTTTTGGCAGCTTCACAGCTGTGCCTACAGATTGTTGTGGCCATGGAGAGAATTACAAATAATTCAAATAGTTGTGGGTTTTGGTTTTTTTAAATAACTTTTTGTATTTCATTATCAGTTTATGATCTTGATGCTAATTTCCTGTGTTCTTTTCTATGCATGGGATCTTTGCTTGTAGAGCTGACATTGCAAACAGCTCCTGCTCTGCTTCTGCAGATAAGGTTCCTAGCACTCTCTGGTGAGGGCAGAGTGGAATGAATTAAGGTCATAAAAGAGACTTCAACTTTGTATATTTTTCTTTGTTTCTAAGTGTTTTGTGGGTTTTTAAAATGTATTTTTGTTGTTTGTTTGGTTGTTTGTTTGGGGCTTTTGTTTTTCTTTGTTTGCTTGTTTTGTAGTGTGATTCCCCCCCTCTGTTTAACAGCTTTAGTACTTTGGTTGGGCTTTCTGACTGCTGTTATAGAGGCATTCCTGTAGCATAAATAATGCATTATCAACTCTACAAGCATGAATTCTATTTTACAGTCTCTCTTTCAAGGAGACTTTAATATGTAAACTTATATGACTTTACAAGATCTTTTTCATTACAGAATTTAAGCAAGTATTATAAGAAATAATACTGAGTTGGACATGCATCCACTGTATGGTGGTGGTTGGAAAACCATTCCTCAAAAGATCTGAAGGATTACTAAGAAAAAATTTCAATAGCCATAATTTCTTTCAGGTGATTAGCAAGTATTGACATGAGTGATGCTGGACTAAAACCTTACTGTCATCATTTTAAAATAAAGCCAGACCTTGATCCCCAGTCTGGAGTAAAAAGGCAAAAATATTTGTGGGTGGTGGCAGGGGGGAGGTTGGGAGGTTTGTTCTGTTTTGGTTTTTTGTTTTGTATTTAATGTGTGAGTTTTTTCTGGGCCAGATTTCTCCTGGTTTGGCTGCCTCAGTCAGAAGCTCCCAGTTCAGCTGGGGGCACCAGGAACACCGGGGAAGTGGAAATGGGGGAGACAGAGGAAGGGGGGAGGTCTGAGACTGCAGCTCACAAATCATCAGATTGCAACCTCAGGAACAGCTAAGGGAGTGATACCCACAAAGGGGCGTGTAATGCATGTGTGTACATACATGTGTGTGTGTGTAGGTATATTTATATATATATTTGCATATATATGTTTTGCAACTGAAAATGCAGGACCCTGAAGTGGAAAAACAAAAATACTTGTTCATCTTTTACAAAACCCACCACAATAGTTATATTTTATCTGACAGATTCACTTCTGTGAAGATCCTGGACATGTAAAAAGTAGCTCAGGCTTGCAGTTCACTACAGCAGTCACAGGAAAATCCTTTTAGACAGGAAAGCAAATGCTTTTGGAAAGTGTTGTGTTACCATAACATAAATAATGGAGCACAGGGACTCATTACACTCTATCTTGTGGATACCAGCACTGAAAAAATCCTTGGCAGCAGTACTTGTAGTGAATCCACTTTAATCCACTGCTTTGTAAAACTTGTATTGTCTGGAGGTGCAGTATCAGCAGGAGTGATGAGAAGGAAGGGGTTACTGACCTTGAAATGTGCTGCTGTCTGCATGGGTTTGGGCCTTGTTTTTGTTACAATTCCTGCACTGCTGTATTTAGACACACTACTGAGTTTTTTAAGGGATAATTTCCCTGGGAAAAGCAAAGGAGGCTGATGTCTGTGAGCATCCTACTGCAGGTAAATGGGATCTGCAGGGAGGGGAATGGTGCTCAAAAATGGCAGCAGCTCTCCAGGATGACCTTTCTGACTCAGAGTGTGGCAGGAGGGACAAGAATTTTGGGAATTTCTTGAGTCTTGTTGCAGTAAGTATTAGGATGGGTTTATTGCCAGGGAAACCCCAAAGAGCTTCTTTAACTGGCTGTCATTCATAAATTAAGAGCCCCTCTCTGGGGCAGGAAGAAGGTTCTCTGACAGAACTTTTTAAGATGCAAACAACAAAAACTGAGAAAAGGCAGAGCTGGGAATGAAGAATTTGTTGTGCTGTAGATTTCTCGTGGTTCACTTTGTTCTTTTGTTGTCTGTTCTAACTTTGCTAAAATTGCTCCTGTTGCACTGTTTCCATTTTGTGTTCTTTTGAAAATGGCAAACAGAGCCCCTGGATCTGGAACATCTGTGTGCTGGCAGGCTGGAGCTGTGATGAAATGGCACAAAGGATGTTTCCATGATGATGTTACCTAACACAAAAGCTGAAATCAGAACAATTGTGCTGTAACTCTCTGCAAGAAGGTTCAGATGAAAGAAATAATGATGAGTTTTGATGCCCATGTAGGCAGCTGAGCTGATGATGCTGAACTCTGCCTTCTGTGATGGCACAATGTGCTCCCAGCCAGGGTGGCAGGAGAGCAGCCTGTAAATCTGTCCCTGTGTCCTTTGAGGTGTGTTTTCCTAGACTACATATTTTCTTCGGTGATTTATTATTACCATGGGGAAATATATCAGTTTTGACAGAACTGCTTCTCTAATGACATTGTCATGAACTGGGATATTTTCCTAGGTTTATTTTTGATACTGACACTTGCCATTTGAGATTCTAATTTTATGCATATTTATTCACATATTTATTTAAATGTTTTTAAATAGTAAAAAGTGTAACCCAAGGTATTGTTCAAGTAAACATCTAGGGCCTAATAATTTAACTACTGAAGAGACAGGAAAGGTGGAATTTAGGTTTTTTCTGTCCTTAGTTATTTCTGGAATTTCCAATTCCTCAGAGCTACAATAGGACTGTTTGTGTTAATGAGCACTAAAAGGCTGCATCTCTGTTCTGCACTCTGGTCAAGATAATCTTGAGGAAGTTATGACTTTGATGGATAAATATTCCAGAGGAAAAATGAAATTAAGTGTAAACTGTTTTCATGAAAACATATATCAGATAACATTTGGAACCAATATAGTGCAGTTTCATCATAATTGTGCAGTTTTAAACATTTGAAATAAATGTTTTAAATGAAACAAGTCATTCTAGGATGAAGATTTCATATGATACAATTCAGCCTGGCATTAATTTTATACACAGTAAGAACTACTTGGCCATCAGCAGTGTTTGGTCTCTGGATTTCTGTAACCATTGCATGGTAAAGGATGCTGGGCACTGATTGAGTAACAAGAATCAGTTAAATAAAAATTTGTAGCTTCCCAAGCCATGGAGTTAATCCACAAACAGGATTCTGAACACCACCACCAATTCTTGAATGTCAGCAGAACCTGCTGATGTTTGGGGAAGTTTTTCATTTGAAAAGTTTTAGGATCATATTCCAAGAAAAGGCTTTGCTGTAATTATTCCAGGAATGAATTCTGAGCAGGTGAAGGAAATACTGGCTGCAATATGCAACTGGGAAATCAGAGAAAAATACTCTTTGTTTTTAAAGTACACTCATCAAATATCTGGCAGCTTTAAGTTGTGGTTGCTCTGCGTGGCACTGTAGATTTCTGGTTAGAAATCCTTGGTGCTTCCCTTCATCAGGTGTTGCTGCTTTCACTGCTGCAGGGTGGTTTCTATGCAGCAATAATTTGCACCTGCAGAGTGGAACTGGGGCAGGTGTAAAGAGAGGTTGGTCAGAAGGTGCCCACAGATATTTTTGGTGACAGAAAGCAAAGGGAATTTTGTGCCCCAGCCTCCCAACACACAGGCTGAGGTGTGAGAGCATTTTTGACTACAAAGACAAGAAAAAAGAGAAAGGTGTGAATAATTAAGAGGAATGGAAATGCCACAGAAAGAAATGCTCATAAATTGGCTGTAAACAAAGTTAAGCTTGAGATAAGAAGTTTGCCAAAATAATTAGGAATTTACTTGTTTCTATCCCTGATACTGATGAGGAATAGCACTGGGATGTGAAGGGAGGGGCTTTAGAGTGTTTGGAATTTGAAGTTAAAGGAATTGAGAGTTTTAGCTCATGTCATGATACCTACTGGAATTATAAACCTGTCATTTTCCCAGTGGCATTTTTTACCTTACTAACTGAAAATCTCAGTGGGGGTATTGAAGTAAGGGCTGAACTTAACCCCAAAAGTCCATCTCATGCTTTGCCAGCTGTCACTGTAATGTGGCAAAGGCTCCTCACCTGGTTTGCTCTCAGGAAAACAGCCTTGGCAAAGGAATACAGCACAATATAGCA
The DNA here is from genome assembly GCF_901933205.1 of Camarhynchus parvulus. Classification (NCBI taxonomy): domain Eukaryota; kingdom Metazoa; phylum Chordata; class Aves; order Passeriformes; family Thraupidae; genus Camarhynchus; species Camarhynchus parvulus. The sequence goes on along the minus strand of NC_044581.1, from coordinate 18,995,772 downwards.
AGATTTAATGTCAGCTCCCTGCAAGCCTAATTTTGCCTTTCAAGAAAATCCAGGAGGCTGGCTTGGCTAACTTGCATCCTCAGAAGTGGGGGATGGAAAAGAATGTCCTACAAAAGAAAGTCCCTTAAGTAGCCTTTTAATTTAAAGGGAAATTAGTGTCTGACTTTAAGACAGGAGCATTTCCTTTTGCCATTTTAAAGTAATTTTTAAATTGATTTGCCCATTTAAACAATGCAGGCTGAACATGGTTATTGAGAATACTGGGATTTATCAAGCCTAAATAAGAGAATTTTCTCTAGAACAGATCCTATGTAGATTAGGCAGGGTAACCAGCTGAGGAAGAGTGAGCCCACAAGCAAACCCTCAAACAATGTGATTTAATATGAATGCTGGGATAGAAGGGGCTGAGTGGTTTTTACTTCATATGCCCTGTGGGGAACACTCAGTGTGAAGTCTGGAGAGGACTTCTGTGGCTTCCATTGGAACCATTCCTGAAGGTGAATCCCTGCATCTCCTGAGCAGTCATTCCTCAGGGATGCTCTGTGTCAGACACCCATGAGTCTCAGATGCAAAAGGCAATCACCTTGGTTGCCTAAAGCTCTGTACATACCATTAATATCCAATCACTAAGGAGTGAAAAAGCACTTATGCAGTGGGATGAGATACATTTTCCCTGGCCACAAGATGAGAAGTTGATAAAATTCCTTTCCTGCTGTGAAATCTCCTCATTGCTTGGATTTTCTCCTAAAGAAATTGTAATTGTTTTTCATTTGCTTGGACTTTGGTTGGTACTGTAATTCAATCCACTTCAAACATGTGAACTCAACTTATTTTCAACCAGCTTTCTTACTACATCTTTGTAAGAAGATAACTAGCAATGCTCACTAGAAGTGTGTGTTACAAAGAACTCAGCACAGAGAACATGAGCTCATGACTTCTGTCTATAAAGGTTTCATGCCCACAGTGCCAACAGTGTGGTTTTACTCCCACCAGCACAGTGACTGTTGAACAAAATGGCAGATATTGCCATTTCCAGTGTTTCTTTCCAAGCCATATTGACCATGATGACAGTGCTTGTCTTCTGTCCTGGCTGGATGTGTTCAGTTTGCTCACTTGGAGGGATTACAGTTCTGTGGTTTAGAATTGTTGGGAGATCACTTGGATCATCTTTCTCACACTGAGTTTTTTAGAAACAAAGACTTTGCCATGTCTGGTGACACAGACTATGAAACATTGACTTCCAGCCCTGCTGCCAGTATCTGTACATATCAGAAATATTCTCTGAAAAACAAACCTCTCATATTCTGAAACAGTTTGGTTCATACTCCCTGTATTTGGTTTTTCTATTTCCCATCTACACCTCTTGTAAAATCAATGTGACAGATGCTAGCACAGATCTGAGATTCATTAAAAAGCCATTAACTGTCCTAAAGGGATGTTTATAGATAGCAGCACTGTATATTTTGGGCTGTCAAAACAAATTGACCAAATGGCTTCTCTGTAACCACCCTGCAACTGCAGCAGGCTAATGACAGAATTCCATGCCTGGCATCCCTCTAAATCTAATGCAAGGAAGGGGTTAGTGGAAGTGTCTGTGGAGATAATCAGATTGAGTCACAAATGAAACTTGTGATTCAGAGATCAGAGCAAATACTAATATCCCAAGGCATTTTTCATAGATTAATTTACCAATAACATCTTTCTATAAATAGTGTTTTGTAGAAACAGTTCTTGGACTTGCAGCTGGAGAGTTGGGAGTGGGCAGGCCTGAACAGGGAGATCTCCCTCAGACACAGACATGGGGACTGACTCTGTGTTTCATCAGCCTTCCCCTTAAATCCCTTTTCCATTCATTTTGTGGTTTAAAGCTCAGCTATAAAATCTAACTAACCACCCCTTGGCCCGAGAGAGTGTTGTGCTTTCTGCTGAAACCACTGCAGTGTGTGGTCTGGTGAGGAGCTGCACATTCCTGGCTGGGGGCTGCAATGCAGGTGGCCTTGCAGCACCAGGTGGATAAAAGGAAATTATCCTGGCAGCACCCACTGCTTTTCACTCACTGAACTCTCTCACTTCAAAGATTTTTTAAGAGTTATTTACCAGTGCAGTTGCTTTCATTGCTGCTCTTCATTTCTGTTCTGCTGATGCCACAGCTGCATCATTAGCTTTTGGCCATGCTAGTTTAGCTTTAAATTACATCTGGCCCTCCAGGAATTAGGAGGAGGAATTACATTCATTTAGGCAGTGCTATGTTTCAGTAAACCTACTGTCCAAAATATTATCATATGCAATGAGATTGATCCCAGGGAGTTAATATTTTAAATGCACAAGGTCAGGCATGTCTGACAGTCAGCTTTCAAATAATTTCCATGCTCTACTAATTAAAAACAGACACTGCAGTGTTATGCCATGCAGGAGAATATAAAGGGAGATGTACAGGAATTTTTCAGGCTTTCCATAATGCAGTAACTCAGACAGTGCCTCTCCCCCAGTGCTTTTCTGAACAGTTACAATGGTCTGGAGAATGCATTAACAGCAAGTTTGAAAGTCTCCATGTAGCTTTGCTTTCAGCCATCTTCTTCCCCTGAAGTTGCCCAAATTCTGTTGCTAAGATATAAAATTTACTAAGATTTTGATGATTTGCCAAACCTACTTTTTCTGAAGTATTTAACTGCAGTGGCAGTGAGAAAGCAGCCAAAGCATTCACAATAATCTTTGCCTTGGACCTGTGATGCAGGGCTGTAACTGCTGGCATGAGCAGTGGTTTCCAGGGTGGGCAGAGTGGAACCTCAGCCCAGCAGGGAACCTGAGGAGGCAGTGGCAGGACACCTTTATGTGTCCCAGAATGTTCTGAGAACAGGTAGGACACAAGATAATTAACCCTTGCTAGGCTTGTCACAGAGCCACTGCAGAATTTACTGCAAACTGTGGATAATCTGTGCTGTCCTGTGTCACTCATATCTCCTTCAAACACAACTCCACAGAAATGGAAAAACCTTCTCTCTGCCTGTTTCCAACTGGAAATGGAAGCATCCTTTGGTACAATCTTTGATGATCTCCCTGCTAAAGAACTATATTGTCAGTTTGTTCTCAGGAATCTGGCCAGCTGCCCACTCAGAGCGTTGCCTGGGTGTCAGCTGGCTGCCTTTTATTAGGAAAGATTCGTGGGTGTGGGCCCAAAATCCAGTCTAAATTCCTAAGTGGGTTTATATGAAGTTCTACACATTTAGATGCCAGGCTCAGAGTAATTTTTCGCATGTGAGCTTTCTGGTAAAATATTTACACAACCCCTAAAAGCCCATTAGTTATATAGAATGAGCTGGTAATACATAACTGCTGCTTGTAGAACATGCATGGAATAAACAAAGCAAAGATCCATGTCTGGTGTGCTCATAGTGCTGAGCTGCTCTATATCACAGGCAGAAAAGGGCTGGTCTTATAGTGCTTTAACTCAAAAAGAGTCTGCTTAAAAGGAAGGGAAAAAAAAAGAAAAAGAAAGGGGGGCATGGTTGTCCAACCTGTGTTTGCTTTTTGTAACACACAGCACTACAGAAAGCTTGAAGTGATGTCCTGCTTAAAATGGTTTCTGTTGGTTCATTGGAGGGAGTGACTGAATTCCTTCATTTCTGGACCTCAGGGGGCCTGAGGCACATAAAGGAGATGCCCATGGCCCAAAGTGCAGCTCCTGTGGCTCATGAGTGAGCCTGGACCTGGGAATGTGGGCACACAATTTAAGAGCTGCTTTATAATTTCTGGATTTTTGTTTTTCTGTTTCCTCTGATCTGAACATTCTCAAGGTCAGTAATAAATGTAACATGGAAGTTCTTGGAAAAAGTATGTATTTTTGACTTTGAAACTTTGACTTGTAAATGCATTTCTTTCAAAGAAAGATGATTTTAAGTGATTCTACTTGTGTGTTTCATTAGTATAGCATCACTATGATAAATTTTAATGTGAATAACACTGAATGAGAATTCCTGTCTATCTTTATTTAGTAAAAATGTCTTCTGCTAAGGAAAACTTGAACTTACACTCAAGCTAAACAAGGTCTGTCTGTATTCAGAATTTGTGTGAGCTGAATTTTTGCAGTGGGCTTTGCCAGTGCAGGACTGTAACCCTGAGAATGTCAGGCAAGTGCTTACCATGGAGGTAGATCAGGATACATGATGTTCACCTGAGAAAGTATGTCCAGGTAGGAGTCAAAATCACAGCCTGGAGGGAGCTCCTCACTGCAGGTGGATCTCAGCTCTGCAGAGGAGCCGCCGTGGGAGAAACCATCTGGAGCTGCAAAACAAGAATTTACATTGGCTGCTTTCCCCTCCGTGCTGGATGCTCTGTCACTCGTTTATAACACTGCCACAAATCAGAAAAACCCTTTCTGAGGCACAGGAGTTGTGGGTATTTGGGAACAATCAGTTTTCATGGGATGTTCTGATTTCTTTAGGAGTAAATGAAGCCCATCTGTAGGTGAACTGGGGTGTTTCAGGCTCTGGCACAGGCACTGTGCCTTCAGTGCTGCCCTGCAATGCAGATGGAAGTTCCAAAGCTTTCTTGGGCCTCAAAGGCTGAAAAGGAGCCTGGGTTCTCCCATGTGCAGCTTCAGCTGTTTGTGGGGTGACTGAAATTCCAGCAGTGCATCCATGGGAAGTTTGTCCATTCTGGGAGGGTGCAACAGGAGGGGCAGGGGTTTGATTGCTGAGAAAATGCTGCTCTCAATAAACACTGACAAAAATGGGGAAAGCTGGAAAATAGCACACAAAAATCATCCTGCTGCCTGCTCCAGGGATTTCTTAATGCTTCCATGCAAGAGCTTCCCAAATATTAAGAGTTTAGTGCTATTTTCTGTGTTAGAGGCTAATTAGTGTGTGTGTCCATGTAATGTAGTGTGGTACAATTTAGTTTAGGATTATTCTTTTGAATATCTCCTCAACTCCAGCATTGTTATATCTAACAAGGAGTTTGGAGATTTTCCTTTCTGCTTTTTGCCTGGCTCTAGGCTTTTTCAAGGAGTTGAAGCTATCAGAGTAGTAGATTTAAACACAGTGATTAAAGCTTATTGGTCAGTATTTTATCATGCCAAAATATTGGGTCAAACAGTAACTCCAGTTTGGGTTTAACTATTTAATCCTCAATGTAGCTGCTGAAAATTAGGAAAATTGATATTACTGTAATAGCAGACATTAGTTTTCTGGATTTTGTTTTTATTTTCCCTCTGTAGGTTGCCATGGGAGTTTGCATTTCTTTTTTTTTTACTCTAAATTTGATTCCTAAAATATAGACATTATATATTTGATTCCCAAGATATAGACTTATCTGGATAAATATTTCTGGAAAAGCCAAAAAGAAATTATTCCTTGCTCCAAGGGGACAAACTGATCCTAGGAGATTTGTTTACTTTAGACATAAAAATTCCTGGTCCAAATAACTAAATGAAGTTCAATTGACTTCAATGGATACTTAATTTACCTCAGTGAAAACAACATTTAAGCCAATGCATTTTTATGTGTTTCACTACTATTGGCTTTTCTATATAAATAAAAAACCCTTCAGTGATATGCACAGAACTGCACCCATAACAATCTGCAGGTGGAGGAGCCTGCTCACAGGGGACACGGTTGTTGATGCTCCACCATTTATCATTTGAATTTTTACTGTCTGAAGAATTACAGAGTAACTTTTAAAACTGTTTTTTTTCCTCAAATAGAAATAATCTTCTCTCATTTCTTTGACAAAGTGGCTTCTTGTCAGCAAAGCCCAAAAGGGCTGAAAACACTACTCAAAAATTAACTCCTTGATATTCCCAAATTATCTTTCAGGTTTTTTGGTTATGTGTTGGTTTTGTTTTATGGGTTTTATTTTGGTTAGGAGGTAGGAATTGGCACATTTGAGTCTCTAACGATGATGGCTGTGGTGACACTGATGTCACCAATGACACTGTTAATGATGGTGACAGTTTAATGACATTTGGGTGCCCTGTTGTTCTGTTTCCAGGCAGATATTCACTTTTGCACTCAGACAAACTGCATTTGCCAAGTGATTGTTGTAGGCTGGTGCACTTGGCTGAAATGAGAACAGCTTAGCCTTTCCGAGAAATAGAAATTCCAGCAAATGCTGCACCAAGGCTATAGGGGGATGTGAAAATACAACAGAGAATAAATCTTATCCCACACCGAGGGAAACGAGCTGTTCAGGAGGCGCTGGCAGCACTGGCTGGTTCTGTTAACCGTGACCTGAGTGGGAGCCCAGCACAGAGCTGCGTTACCCTGCCAGGCTGCCGTGACCGATCCCGTTATTGGATCTCATCCCCAGCGCTGCCCGGGCCCGGTCAGGCACTCCCGGTGCTCCCTTACCATCCACAGCTGCTGATCCCGTTATTGGATCTCATCCCCAGCGCTGCCCGTTCCCAGTCAGGCTCTCCCGGGGCTCCCTCACCGTGACCGATCCCGTTATTCAATGCCATTCCCAGCCCTGCCCGTTCCCGGCCAGGCTCTCCCGGGCTCCCTTACCGCTGATCCCGTTATTGGATGCCATTCCCAGCCCTGCCCGTTCCCGGCCAGGCTCTCCCGGGCTCCCTTACCGCTGATCCCGTTATTGGATGCCATTCCCAGCCCTGCCCGTTCCCGGCCAGGCTCTCCGCACCTGATCCCGTTATTGGATGCCATTCCCAGCCCTGCCCGTTCCCGGCCAGGCTCTCCCGGGCTCCCTTACCGCTGATGCGTTATTGGGTGCCATTCCCAGCCCTGCCCGTTCCCGGCCAGGCTCTCCCGGGCTCCCTTCCCGTCCGCAGCCGCCGTGCCCGGGCGGGGCCGGCGGGCCCGGCTGTCCCTGCGCAGGCTGCCCACCACGATGGTGGCACAGGAGAGCAGCAGCACCAGCCCGATCACCACCCCTGCCACCAGCAGCGGGGACACCAGCAGGCTGCTGTCACCGCCGTGCTCCCCGCGGCTCGGGAAGGCGCTGGAAGCGCTGCTCTGGTTCGAGGCAATGGCTGTGAACAGAGAGAGAGGAGAGAAATGTGTCACTTGTCACAGGGGTCCCACAGCCACCGCACCGCCCCTGCTCCTGGGGAAATCCCGGTTATTCCCCATCCCTGGGGCTGACAGGAGCTGACTCCAGCGGGACATGGGCAGTAGCTGTCCTGTTTATTGGGAATATCCTGCTGGAGCCAGGGCTCCATGATCCACAGTTCTGATGGCTTCTTCCTGGCAAGACTCCTTGTACCATGAACTGACTGAAGTGCACAAGGAGCAAAGTGGAAATTCCAAAAGGTGAACTGCAAGAGGTGTGGATGTGACAGTCTGGTCAGAGAGAGAAAGCCAGAATTTCTTTCCCAGGAATTGTTCTGGGGAGTTTTGAGAAGGCTGAGAGAAAGAATTAAAACAATCTTGCAGCTGGTGCTTTGAACAGTTGTTTTCTTTGGTAAGATGTTTACCAAAGGGTGTCTTCTTAATTAGTCAATTGTGTAATGGGGTGTTGATTAAATGACCAATCAGGTCCACCTGTATCAGAATGGTGTATAAAAGAATGGGTTTATTAGAAACTCAGATTCAGCCTGCTGAAGAGAGCTGGAGTCTATGTGTCACCTCACTCCTGGTCCTGACTCAAGGGTGACACAAGAGGAACAGAGGAATTGCCTGTTGTCAGGGGTGTAAGAAGGCTCCGAGGATTTCCAGAGAAAGTTTTGGGCAAGAATGAAGCACAGGAGCCTCCTTTTGTCGTACATGGCTTGCTTTGGTTTCTGAGGGGACTCAGCATCCCAAGAAACTGATTTGTAGCGCAGGAAGAGACTCATCCAGAGTGGGATTGTTTGGTTGCAACTGCTTTACTCTGGTTAAAAAAAAATCAATCTTTAAATGTATTATTTGTGTTTAGTAGTAAATCTTCTTAAGGAAGAATAACTACAGTAATTTATTGCCAAGTCAAACATCCTTTTGAGACAAGCCACAGAGACAGTATCAAAGGCTAAACAATAATATTCCCTTAGAGAAACAACTGATAGCATGATTATACATGGGAATTAATTGCCCAGAAATATATTTATGGGGGATTGAATTGCTAATGGTAAAGAGAGGAAATTGTGGGAAAAATTATTCAGGATTTTAGCAGACAGAATCCCCCCCCCCCAAAAAACCCTAAAAACCAAAAAAACCAAAAACCTCAAACCTCCCATTAGCTGCTCAAACATTTTACTGATGCTATATACCAAGCTTGGCTGTCCAATCTGGCCTGGATATATATTTTTTATCTGGTTATGGGCCAGTTGAACAAATACAGAATTTATTTCCCGATGAAATCAGGGATAACAAAATTTTCTTTTTTGAGTATTGTGTGGAGTGAGCATGTGTTTTAGGAAGTGCAGTGCTGCTTACAAGGATAGATGTTATCAGAGAGTTCTCAGCAAGGTTTGCTCTTTTCCTTTGGGAAACACCTCTTGATTTGCAGTCACAATAAGTTTAGAAAGAAGACTGACTCCAAGCCAGTGTCTGTTATCATTGGCTGATGCTTGAGACTGAGAGAACCAACTAGAAACACCAGGGAATTAGCATGTAGAGGAGTATTGTTAATTTTCTGGAAGCACTTGACTATTGGCTGAGGATCTTCATAGGCATTTAGGACAGACAGCTAAGAAATGTGCTGAGCTTTTACCAAGTATCTTGTGCCAAAACCCAAGACTGAATTTTCTGAGAATTAAACTCATGCTGTAGTGTTAAATCAAAGGTTATGGACAAGTGTCCTACTTAATACTCCGTATATGTCTGGGGAGTAAGGCCCTTGTGCTAGAACTCAAATTCCCAAAACTTTACAAAATTTGAATCGTGTTTCTCGCTTGTATATTTTTAAAGCTATCTCTGTTGGTAATGTGTCCAATCACACCCTCACTGGCTTTCCAAGGCCTTGTATTTTCAGATTTTTACAAATTCTGCCTTTGAGAGATGCAAATATCACAGCAGTAGCAGTTTAAATCCTAGCTGCAGGGATTAACACCTGAACTGGAAGTAGTGGCAGGAAATTTATTGGTAATTTTGGCTGACTTACAATGGTAAAAGAAGAATCACCTTTTTGTCAGCATGATGAGAACATGAGCCTGGGGTGTGAGGTTGCCCCACACATTGTCAGGCTTGAGGTCATCAATTTAAAGTCAAATGGAATTGGTGATAAACTGCTCTCAAGTGGGGAGGAAGGAGGCTGCAGTGAGTGCTTTCAGATCTTTAAAAACTTGGGACAAATTTGGAACGATCCTCTAAACAGGAAGGGCCTGGCTAAGGATATTTATCTTTTATTTTTTCCAGGTGTGGAAGCCAGCTGGAATATCCACACTGACTATTTGGGAGATTCCTGTGGTGCCACCCAGTGTAAGCACTGATGTTTGGACTTGTTTTGCTTTACAGAAGTTCAACAGCTTCAAGTGACTTCATACAGACAATACTCTCCTGCACTGGTACAGAGGTGCTGTGGTTTGGTTCAAGACACCCCATTTATCCACCACATTCTTGGGGCTTCCTTGGCTGTCCCAAGTCTTGTCTGTTTTATCTGTTTTTTCTCACCAATGTAAATCTTTCTGGTTTTTCTATGCTTTTAATCTAACTGGACCCAGTCACTCACATAGACAAGTTATAGTGCAACATTGCTTTTATTAGAAGGAATGAATGAGTCCCCTTAGGCCAGCTCCTAACACAAAATGTGCTTGATAAACTTCTCCTGTGGCACCATTTGCAGTTTGACACTGTGAGTCTGATCCTCCAGACTTTACTGCTGACTTACTACTGTGACAAACAACAGCAGAATGAGATGCTGCATGGATATAAATTCTTTGGGTTTGAATATTGTGGGGGTAAAAAGAGATGTTTATATTACTTTTGGCAAAAAAACATATTGTAAATTTTCTCCTCTTATCCAAAACAATCTTCTTTTGATAAACTGTGCATTTCTCCATGTAAAAATGCTATGGTTTTCATTCAGAATAGGAGTATCTGCAAATGTATGTGAAGCCCATAAATATAATACCACTAGCAGAGTGCTAACACTTTTGTTTTGAGGTAAATTGTATCCTTTCCCATGAAACTGCAAATTATAAATAATACATAGATAAATATTAATATTTTATGTCTAATCCTCTAAATATGAGTTATGTTGGATGTACACACCATGGCTTTTATCCAGAATGGGAGCTGTGTACTGTACACAAGTGGCACAGGGCTGGCAGAACACTGACTTCAGAGTGAGCACCAGTGCAGAATTGCCTGGACTGTCCATTCAGTGTCAGACAATAAATCAGCATTTTGAAAAATCCCTTAAATATCACAATATATTAATTTACTCAGTGCTCCTGCATCTCAACAAACCAATTGGAAAGTAACTGAAGGAGGTGTAGAACAGCCTGGCTTTTTGGGTGCATATTGTTCTTTCTCACTCCTGCTAACCTGTCTTTGAAGAGACAGTGACCCCTCTCTAAGCTGCCCTTAAGCAATGGGGAAGTTTCAGCTGGGTCAGATCCTGGCAGAGTGAAATGTCCTGGTGTGCAGACATGTCACCCAACATGCAGCCCTTTATTTGGAGTGGCTTCTCCCTTCCTCAGTGCCTTTCACCTGCTTGTACCTCAGAGGAGAGAAGGGAAGCACCTCCACACCAATGAGTCTCTTCTCTCCCCGCTGAGTTGAGTTTGGTGTTGATGGTGGGGTTTTGTTCTGTTTCCTTTTGTCCTGAAGGCACATCAGCTCTGGTGGGGCTGCAACGGCCTCTGGAACTGATGGGCTTTGGGATGATTTTAGAGCTGGATCCTGCTAAGATAACCAAATCTCTTCCCCTGGTTTCCAATGTATCATCTTAATCAAGATGATAATTCATGTTATGACTGGTGGAGAGGATGAGACAAGGAGTGGTTTTGTTTCCCAGGCTGAGAAGTGCATGACCAGCTCCTGAAGGAGTGCTGATGTGTTGTTCTGGAAGGATTTTGTGTCTAGAATCATCTATCTCTTCATCCCTGCCAGCCTGGGATTATTCCTGAGGGCAGGGTGGGCTTGGTGCTGCCTTGCTGAACTGGAGCTGAAGCACAAGGACAGAACAGGAGTATTCCTTGTTTCCCTGGGTCAGTAAAACTGTTTGGGATGGTGATCCAGCACCTCCCATCACCCTTAAATGCACTGCACTGACACAGAGTACAGGGCTGGGAAGGAGCAATGGGAAGGTCAGTTTAGGATGGTGCACAGCATCCTCTGTAATCCTTTGGTCTTCAAATGATTGCAGCAAAGCATCTCAAACTCTGAATCAACTTAAAGCACATTTTTGATATCCTTCCTTTCTCAGTCCCTTGGATTATGCAGTCTCTTTATCCAGGGAAGGTGAGTGACAGCTGTCAGGAAGGAGCTGAGAGCACCCAGATGCACTAAATCAGTGCAATGATCCGAGATTTTGTTGGTTCTGCCTTTGTGAACAGCTCCTGTTTGGAGATGGTTTAGTCTGGCCAAGAGTGATCAGCTGGACCCTGCCCTTGCTGCTGCCCTGGGAAATAAATCTCTGGAAATCAGCAGAAATTGCACTGCTGTTTCTGTGGCACAAGGGAGGTGTGGCACAAAAAAAAAAAAAAAATTGGGAAAGGGTTTGGATCACAGAAGCATCCCAGGGGGAGAGGGATGTTACTCAGGCATTGAATCCAAGGGCCCACAAGAGCTGAACCTTAAATTAACTAAATTAACTAAAAAGAAATGTCTCTGTTGGATTCAGAGCTATTCCATTGGATCCTGAGGAAGGCTGAAACTTCATTTAGGTGTAGTTCACATCAGGGTATCATCTGCTCATGGGACTAAAAGGAAGCAATGAGGATGTTCAGAACAGGGCAGGCTATTTGTCCTTTAGTCATTCTCTTGTAGAAAAGTTGAGAAATGAGTGGATGACCAGAACAGTCTGGGAAATGCCCTCTCTATAAAGCAGTTTTACACCAGCCAGACAAATAGTATGGGAAAAGGAATTTGCAGCTCAGGAGGCCCAGGAGCATGTTTGGTTCTCTCAAGCACTGTTCTGTTCTTCAGGCTTTTCTGCTTTCCACACAGAAAATTAAACTGCCTCTTAAGCTACAATGGATGTTCAATTTTAACTCTATAGGGAGGGCTTCAAACTTTTACCTGTTATTTTCTTATCTGCTGGAATTGACACTTTGTAGTTATTTGACAAAGACACTGAATAAATAATTTTTTCCTGTCAGTTGCTGCACCAATGACATTTAACAGTTTCCAAAGCAGATGATATTCATCATTATTTCTAAATTTGACGTAAATCTTCCTATACAAATGGTTAACTAATCTTGCCAGTTCATTGCTGCTGTGGGAGATCCCTCAGCACAATCCAAGCCCACACAATGCCATTAACCAGGCAGCACCTGTGAATTCAGACTCAGTTTCTCTGCTGCTCTCTGCAGTTCAAAGACTCTTTGAACTTTTAAACTGCATATATAGCTTCTAATCAGAATTAAAACTTTTCACTGATTAATAGTAAAAAATGAAAACCTTATTCAGACCTGAGACTGTGCTGGGGATGCTCAGTTTTATCTGAAAGTGAATGTGGGACATCCTTCCAGGTACAAAAGCTGCCCATGACCTTGAGGAGCTCCTCCAAGGCAGAGAGGGTTGCCTCTCCCCCTAGAAAGCAAACTCTGCCTTTTCATCCTCTCTTATGCCTATCAGATAATGAATTTCTCTCTCCTTGCATTGACATCCTTATTATAGAGCCAGAATGAGCAAGATTGGATCACCAGCAGCCTGCAAATTGAGAATGTCAGAAGCAAAGAGAATGTGGCTGCAGAAGGGCTCAGGAAATAAATCTTTTCAGCTGCTGTGGCTTTAGGGTATTATGTTGATGTCACAGCAGCTTGTATAGGTGCTGCTTCAAATTAACAGGAAAAATCTTCCCATTTTCAATCCATGGTCTCTTTTATCAACATGATAAATACCACTGCAGGGAAACAAATCACTCTGCAAGTATAACAGCCCACTTTCTGATGGACAAGGAATATTTCCCCCTATTTTCTCATATTCAAACAACTTGGAACTAATACAGTTTTATAAGCAGGACCCAAAGCTATTACTTTTCTCAGAAACTCTGTATTAGGGCTTGGAAACAGGTATGATGAGAATTCTCTTTTATCCATTAAAGTAAAGTTACCTTCATAAGCTCAGATCCAACCTAGCTTGGTAGTGACTTGAATAGGACAAACCCTATAATTTTTGGTTTTTTTTATTCTGGGAAACTCTGGGTTTTTTGGCACACAACTTTCTCATATAAATCTTTGGAAAAATGTTGCAATTTAGTAATATTTCTTAAAGTTTGAAAAAATATAACGGGCAAATTATTTTGTATTTTACCTTATTAGTCTGCTTGAACTATGATCTGGACGTCTCATGTCTTGTCTTTGGGAGGCTGAGCTCTGTCTGAACTGTATTTAATGTAACCTAAAGAGGGCAGGTGGCAGCTCATGGGGCATGGAACCCAGGTAGGAAACATAATCTATACTGGGGCAACAAAAACCAACCCCAAACCAAAAATCCAAACCCTTCCACAGAGAAGTTCCTTTCCTTACAAACTTTTCTCTCGACCTCCATAGAGAAAATGGAAAGGAATGATGAAATTCCTGCCAGCTCAAACAGTCACAACCAGTGAGCACCTGACTTGTGCACTAAATGCATTTATGAATCTCCAAATCAGTTATCCACTTCTGGTCACTAGTAAACTGGCTCACATCTATGACTGTTTAAATGATGGAGTTTTGTGTTTTCCTGGTGTTTCAGTGAATTGTTCCACTGGCTCTATTAGTCATCTTCAGCAATCCTTACCCTGCTCACAGGGTTCAAAGCTCTGTAAGATCCATCTGCAAGTGAATATTGAGGCTGAACTGAGCTTCAGGAACCAGATCCACCTTTGGTTCACACCCTCAGCACTCCTCCTACAGTGTTTGTGTCCTTGTGCTGCTTCTCATTTAAGGTTTTTCTTATCAAAATTAATCCTGCTTCTTTTTCCAGCTCCCTTGCAGTCTTCAGTAGGAGTAATCTACTGAAAAAGCACATAGAGGAATGACTGATTGTTACTGCTTAGAAAATAATGATGACTGAAATACTGATCCAGGGAGTTGTGTAAGTTGTGCTGAGATAGAAAGCTGTTAACAAACACTGGGATCCCAGGATCTTCCTTCAGGAGGTGGTATCACATGTGATCTATCTCGGCCTTTCTTTCAAGGTGACATGAATTTTGAAAAATAATTAAAATGGTTTGCAGCGGTGTTCTGCACTCCCACATGAGTTATGGCGATGGTGTTGCAGAGTACACAAAGCCTCTAGTGTGATTTACATCATCATTTGTATCTGTGAAAGCTCCAGCACTATCTGCCTGCATAAATCAAGGGGTTTTCTCATAGCATTAAGAAATGATTTAATTCCTTCAGATTGCATCTGAACAGGACTAGGGTGTCTGCTTAGACAGATGCAGGGATGTCAATAGTGGCAAGTCAGATACTGATTCTGGAGACAATTTCAATCACCTGAGTTCTTTGCTGCTAAAGGAGCCACTGAAATACAAGGACACTGAAACATCTGTGGAAATGAAACACCCAAACATTACTGTTCAAAAGCCTGGGGGGAAATCCCTGTTGCTACTGTAGAACACCCACTTGGTGCAAGGAGTGTTCCCTGGGAGTGCAGGACTGGCCCCAGGGCCCAGGACCATTCCCTGACCTCTGCAGTGTTTGATCCCCACCCCCCTGTGCCCTGTGTGTGCCCAGCAGGGCTGGGCCAGGCTGGCAGAGCAGAGACTCACCCTGAGGGGCTGGCAAAGCTGGCAAAGCTGGCAGCAAAGCTGGCAGGAAAGCTGGGGGTGTCTCCTGGGGCAGCAGGACATTCTGCTGCCTTGCACACAGAGCCCCTGTTACAGGCTCCACACAGCTCCTTCCTCTAAATAAAGCAATGATGGCTGCTTTTCCTTTCAGCTGGCAGGGGAAAGACTTTAAAACCAACCCAAAACTCCCCCTAAGCCAAGTGCAGCCTTTAGGAAAGGACATTTATTCACCTTCAATATAAACTGCAGTGTCTATATGTGAGTATTTAAAATAGAAAATGCAGTCCCCACTTCAAGGCCTGTTTCAGCAGAGAGTTACTACAAACATCTGCATCAGCTCCAGCAGCTCTGTGTGTGCTGGGAGTCAGAAGGGCTCTGAGCTGCCCCAGAGAGAAGGCAAGCAGACAAAGACTGAGATTTGCAGATCCCTGAGACTCAGCTGTGCTTGCTGCACCATTCCCTCTCCAGGAGCTGACAGTCCAGGCTGTAGGTGTTCCAAACTGTTCCTAAAGGGAAACTGTCTATTGTTCTCAAAGATGATTTAAACAAGGGAATATTTCTAAAGGAACAGGAATTGCAGTGTGCATTGTTCTGCACTGCCACCCAGTCAGATTGAGAGAGAGTCATAATTGAGGGATGCAGAGCCAGGCTTGAGCAAGAACTTGGACTTTTTCTGTGAGGACACTGTTCTGGAGATTATTCTCAATTTAAATAATTACACATTATGGGAAAGTTGATTAAATTTTGAATCCAAAGGATTCATAAATCCCTTTGTGATGAATGGTGCTGCACACAGATGAGAACCCCTGTGATGCCCTCAGAGCACCCTGGACAATGCCCTAACCTGGAACACTGACTGGGTCTTGTGGCCTTTTGAACAAAAGGCACCAGAAAATGGTTCAGTCCCAGCAAATAAGTGTGCCCAGCAGGGGTGCTTCTAATAAAACTATCTAAATAAAAGCTGTTGTAGGGATACTGCCTGGAAGTATCCAGGGATACCATCCAGCTCCCACCTTCTTGAAGTTCAGGCTGTGTTAAAGGTCACTAACTATTGCTGCTTTCTATTAATATTCGCAGTGGAAATGTGTCTGTTAAATTGTTCCCATTTACCCACTGGAAAAAAATGGAGAATTTTTGAACAAAACTATGGGATTCTTGGTAAAGAAACTGGTATCTAGGCTGATCTTTTATCCCCTTTCAAGTGCATGGGTAGACACGTGGAGAAAGAAACAACTTTGTAATAGAAAAGGAAATAATTTCTGTCCCTGTTGTCCTGATCACACATGATCACAAAGGTATTTTAATCCACATGCTTGCTAACAGCAAGGGCTTTTACATTGTGGATTACCAAATTTGAAAAAAATAATAATAAAAAAAACGAAAAGAACTAAAAGAAAGGAACCCCTTCTTTAGTTTCCTCTCACCTGTCCTAATTATTAATTTTAACTCTGTGCTGCAGATCAGGGTTGCCTTGTTAGGTGCTTAATGAGGCTGAGAGGACCCACATGGTGTGGCCAGGTAAGGAGTTCTATCCAAATTACCTAAACATTCTTCTTCCCTACCTGAAGGCAGTCTTGCATTACAGGAGTATCAGGATGTCCTTCAGTATGAGGGCAATCTAAAAAGTTTGCATCAGGAGATTGATAAACTCAGATTTGTAAATTGTATTCTCCAGCTCAGGGGGACGCAGAGTTGCTGGACACACTGCTCTTCAGTTCTGGTGGGAATGGATGAACCTCTTCAGTTTCTGGTGCAGGAACAATCAGATTAAGAGACATTTAGTTTAAAAACAAGCTGAAGTTTTCTATTCTTTGCATTAGTAGACAAAGAGTTTTTTGTGAAGAA
Source organism: Camarhynchus parvulus (assembly GCF_901933205.1). Taxonomy (NCBI): domain Eukaryota; kingdom Metazoa; phylum Chordata; class Aves; order Passeriformes; family Thraupidae; genus Camarhynchus; species Camarhynchus parvulus. The sequence continues at coordinate 18,979,113 of NC_044581.1, read as the reverse complement.
ACTGACAGCATGAAAACAGCTCCTATTTTATAGGACACTGTAGAAACACAGGTGTGTGAGCTGCAGAAAAGTGAGTGCTGTTCTGAAAAAGGCTTGTTCATAGAAGTGATGGAGCACTGAAAGGAATAAAAGGGGGAAATGGTGCTCCAGGGTTACTAGAGCCCTATCAAAGCCATGCACAGCACATGGGGAATGTGCTCTGTGCTGGACACTGCAGGATGACCTTCCAGGGAAAGGCTCAGGGAAAATCCAACCCAGCAGGGGAGTCCCAGGGCTCTGGGGCACAGCAAGGACCTGGTGCTCTGCAAAGGTGCTGTGGCTCCTGGAGGGCACCAAGAGCAACTCTCCAGGCAGGAATTCACTTCAGCCCAGCCATCTCAGGGGTCCCAGAGTCCTGAGATGCTGTGGGAGCCTTGAACCTCGGTGCCTAAAGCACGAGCAGTGCAATGACAGCTCGCTGAGGCTGCAATAAATCAGTCTGGAAAAGGTGGCTGCTTCCTCTTCAGAGCTCTTGTGCTTTAATGTCACCAGGGACTCCTTGTGGGTATTGTAACTGGGGAGTGAAATAGTAAAACAGCTGAGATGAGCCTCATTAATTATTAAAAAGTTGACAGTCCGTGTGATCTGCTGTGGAGAAGGTGTGAATTTAGGATGACCTGTTGCCTCAAAGCAATGTCTAAATCTGTGTTACCGCTGAGAAGTAACTCTTCACTGCTCCTTCAAAATTATAAACCCATGAACTTCACAGTATATCCTAAATATAATTGTACTGGCAAAATGCCCTGTTAGAATGGCAATGGGAAGTGGGTATTTTTTTGATTGTTTTAGTTATTTATGTTTTTTAAAAAATCCAAAGTGCCCACTGTCCTGAAGCTTGAGGAAAACCATGAGAATGGAAAGGGTTCAAATCTCTGCATGTATCAAACAGTTCCTTCAGCTCCTCATTCTTGACATGTGCATCACAAGGTTCTTTTCAGGGGTCCCAGAGAAGGTGGTGGTGGTGCCTTTAATGTCTGCTACAGAGATGTGGGCTCCTGCCCTGGGGAAGGAGAGCCCTGCCTTCCACTGAAGCTGGAAAGGGAATGTGCTTTGGAGCCAGATGTTTCTGGTTTGATGGCTTCTCTGGGTCGGTTTTTGGTTATTTGGGTATGGGTTTGGTTTCTGTTTGTTTGGGTTGGTGTGTTTTAAGCCTCTTTTAGCTGCTGAAGATGAAGGACAGACTGCAGTGCTTGGCCAAGGAAGGTGTGAACTCTGCAACAACAAAATCCTGTTTGAACTCCTCCTGCCTTCTGGATTGCTCCTGCATTGGTATTAACTGGAGAAATGTGCTAGAAATGTTAACAAGGGTGGCCACTGTGTTTTATGGGGCTACATCTACAGCTTTAGAATGTCCAGCCAGTGGATGCTGACCGGCTGCAATCTGTTCTGAACAGCACCTGGAGCAGGAACTTACATGGGGATGTCCCTTGTGCTGACAGCATGAGACAAGAAATACCCTGCTGTTGGGATTATTACAGTTATTGATGGATTCACATGTACATGCCATTTGTAATACTATCCTGTTAAGTTCTTCTGGGAATGAGATCACAGATTTTTCTAAGTAGCAGCAGCTGCAGCATTTCCTGAAACCCCAGATTAGCAGGCTGGGCCAAGGCAGGCAGGGCTGAGGAGACAAACAGGTGCCTGGTTTCAACAATATGAGCTAACAATACCTGAGCCTTCAGCCTTGGGAAAGTGTGGGCAGCCTTGGGTGTTAGGGAAGATAAAATAGGAAAGCTTTATAAATATAATTGTCTGGTAAAAGATTTTGAGAATATAGAAACTATAAGTGAGACTGAAATGAAAGCAAGCTTTGAGATCCCTCAGTTACTGAACAACAGGAAAACAATGGTGTGGCCAGCTGAAGGTAATTCCCTTTTGATGGAACAACACCCTCTGCTTGCAGACAGATCCAAGGGTCAGAGCAGACCCTGCCAGCTTGGCAGAAGGGGTCCAAAGAGGAGTTTTTAGGGTTTAAAATATAACACAGTATGGTAATGTAATGATTCTTATAGGCTGTATGTAAATGCTGTAGGATTTGTATCTTGTACTAGATTGATTAGTGAGAATTAGAAAATTCAACACAAAAGAAGATTTATTGTATTGTAATAAAAACCTCACTTTCTTACCCTTTTACTCTCTTACCTTTTTTACTCCCTTACCCTCATGCTCTTACCCTCTCTCCCCCTCTCTTCTCTCAGTTCTGCTCTGAGCTGTGCCTGGCAGCTCCCAGCAGGGCCCTGCCCCAGGCCCTTTGCAATAAACCCCAAGTTCCTGACCTGGCTGCAGAGATCTCTCGTGTCCATCTGTCCTGACCGTCCCACCCCCCTGACACTCCGACACCTGGGGATTCAGGGAGTGCTGAGGGGGTTCAGTGAGCTCTGGGGTTCAGAAAGGAAACTCACTGCTCCTGCACCCCTCCTGCGTCCCTTGGAGATAAATCCTGCCTGCAGAGAGGCTGGAGACAGCCCTTGTTCATCCCCCTGCTGCCCTCTATCAGTGTTTGATTATCCAAAAGCTCTGCAAAGAGAACCATGCGCATGTCACACCTAAAATATCTGTGACTGAGAAAAACAGGAATGAGCAATGACTGATGCATTCATTTACATCTGTCAAGTTGATTATTGACTGAATTATGGTTCTATTTCCTCTGATTAATTTAGCACAAGATTCCTTTTTTTATTCTTTCCCTGCCCATGGAGTGGGTACCCCTGATGAAGCACAGGTGAAGCACATGAAGCACATTCCAGGTACCCTGGAATGCTTTTTGCAATATTATTCCTCTCTTCAAACAAGCCCTCCTCACAGCAGCTCCGGAGTCGTTGCAGGAGGAAGCAATACAGTGTCTGACCAAATTATCTGCTGCATGAGCTGCTATCTGCTCGTGTCTCAGCTCCTCCCAGAGATGAAATTACAAAGCAGCTGCCACTTCACTGAGGAAGGATTCCAAGGGAGCAGGATGTCCCCAGGATGAGCTGGGGGAATGCTGGTCCTGGGTCAGACAGTGTAGGTGCAGAATGATCATGGTATGAGACCAGATTAATTACTCATCCGTGCATGCATCTGTAAGTTAGGAACATGTCTTTAATCATTATTTGCCATCTTATTTAATTAGATTTGAATTATACTTTTTTGTTATGGTTGCCTTTTTTCAGTGAAGTTTTAATCTTCCTTGAAATTTTGGAAAGTTGTTTTTGTTTTTAGTAGTAGTAGTATTTTTCCCCTAAACTTTAAAAGCAACTTTAAACAGAGAAATCTAATTTAAAAGTTTTATTTACCCTACAAACACTGTCCTTTGGGTTCTGACTCAAGATTAATTCAATATGAGCAGATCAAACCCATCTCTGTCTCCTACAAATCTATATTATCACAAATAGTTGCTGTGCTATGATCCCAAATCAAGATTAATACAAAATCAGTTTGCCTAATGTCAGCCTTATTTTGCCTTTAATGAAGAACTCTTCTAATTCTTGTTGGCAATTTCTACTGATAAAATTAAGGGGTGTTTTTCCACAGTGACTTAGCAGAATGCAGCAGGATTTTCAAGTTTCCATAATGTGACTTTAAGGCTTGTTTTATTTCCATTTGTTGGATGCCAGTTTGCTGTGGGTCAGGGAGGGGCTGCTGGACCAGGACAAAACATCCTGGAGGAGTGTGCTGGGAGCAGAGGTGTCCCCACAGAGCTCGGGGGCTGCAGGTGCCCCTTTCCTGAGGAGCATGGAGCAGAGCACTGGGGTTCCCTGTACAACCAGTCATGTGGCTTTTGCTGGGTTCCAGCAGGAAAATCTGTGGGCCTGTTTTGTGTCAGCTCCCCTGTTCAACAGCTCCCCACACAGCAGGAGGAGTTGGCCCTTGCTGGACTGCATGAAAGGAATTTATCACCTGCAGAGCCAACAGAGCTTCTTCTGTCCCAGCAGAACAGAGCATGTGCCAGGAACTTGGCACCCAATGCTCTCTGCCTTTTCAGAAGGAAGGGATGGTATCAGTGCCCAGGAGCAGCCCACAGGGGATCCACAAGGATGCTTAGCTCATGAGACAAGCTCATGCTTGTTGCTCAAGCACCAAACAATAACCTAAATGTGCAGGATTTCAGCACATGGAGACTTCTTTTGGCTTGCTCACTCCTGAAATCCCATGCTGGCCTCTGTTAGGATGCAGTGTGGTGGGGACAGCTCTGTGCAGGTGCTGGCAGGGCTGCAGGGACAGTGGGACACTGGTGGCACCATGAACCACACCCCCACATGTGAGTGGGGCTCTGACTGGAGGCATTTCTGAGGGATTCTCCTTTTGGCTGGTGACTTAACTCTGCCCTTCCCTGCATTCCCTTGTGATTTCATTTAAAAGGGCCCAATGGCCCTTTCTGTGGCACATGATCTCTGTCACGCTCTGTGTTCAGTCACATCCTATTTCTGCACATTTTTCCTGCACTTGCTGTGACCTGTGAAGAGGGATGAATTACCAGCACACTGTTTCCTTAAGCTGAGCAATTATTTTGAATGAATATTTCACGCGTTATGTGAAGATACAAAGCGGGAATAGAGAGACTTGCTATGGAAACAGGTTTTCTTTAATTTTTCTTTTTTGAAGCTTTCATCTCTTCTGCAGTGGGGATTACTGTGCTATTTATTCTTTATGGTGAAAATATGACAGTTATGTCTGTTAGATTTTTCATATTTTTCTTTATATTACTTAAAAAGTGAGAAATGTAAATGACATTCCTGTACTATCTTTGGGTATTTTTTTTTTATTCTGATGATGTCTCCTTTCTCCAGGCAACAAAAATTAAGACGTTGCATTATGCCCATCTCATTCATGCACTTTTTCCATGTTTCACAGAGCATTTCCAGAACAGGGGTTCTGTAGAACTTTGCAAAGCCCTGCTGCCTACTCTTTCCAGTGTGGTATTTACAGCAAGAAAACTTTTAAAGCCCAACAGAAGCTTGTGGATTGACCTCTCCGTATTTTATTGAAGAGAATCTGTCTTTTATTTTCATTGTCTGATCTCTGTGTTTCTGCACCAGTTATTCACTTCTGCATGTTTCTGCTGTGCTGTATAAAATGCTCCCAGTACTGAGAATCAGGAATCATTGAGCAAAGCATGTGTGCAAAAGAGGCACCCGAGAAGCTCAGGGATCCCCACTTTATCCTCTTGGTATTAAACAAGTTATGAAACAAGAAGGAGAAATGCATCTGTGCACTGCTGACACTGAGCCAGCAGTTTCAGTCTGAGAGGAAGAGAGAGAACAGTGATATTTGTAATCCAGAGCTAAATGCAAATAAATTCTGTGTCTCTTTCTTCGGGAGATCGCTTCCCTGAGTCACCGGGGTTCATTTACATTCGGGTGACATCTACAAGAATTTTGCCAACACAGCTTATTACTGCAAACATTGTGTCAGTTCTGACATTTCTCTTCGCTGGAGAATCCCCAGAATGGCTCTGTTTGTTGCTGGTGGCAGACTCGGAGTCACACGGGGAGCGGTGCCAGCCTCAGCCGTGCCTGCATCCGCCGAGCTCCCTTCTCTGAGCTCTGCCTGCACAGCCCTGCATGGCAGGCTGGGAGCAGAGACCTTTCCCAAGGATCAGCACCTGGATCTGGGAGCGCTGCCTGCACAGCCCTGCATGGGCAGGCTGGGAGCAGAGACCTTTCCTAGAGATCAGCACCTGGATCTGGGAGTGCTGCCTGCACAGCCCTGCATGGCAGGCTGGGAGCAGAGACCTTTCCCAAGGATCAGCACCTGGCTCCTGGAGCACCACGGGCAGGTCCCAGGCCTCCTTCTGGAGCAGAGGCAGGACCATGTCACCACCACGGGTGGCAGAGCTCCCTACGGGCACCCAGCAGCTCCAAGCCCAAACAGGATTCAGATTTATCCAGCACTCCCAGGGCCAGACAGCTGAACCCAGGCATGAACAGAAAGGTTTTCATGCCTCTAGCTGCACTGCAAGGATGCTGAATTCCCAGACCCTTTTTCCAGTCTAACTCCCAAGTGTGTGTCACAAAGGAGTTGGTGCCAGGAGCATTCTCTGAGTTAGATCCTCAGCTCCTTGGTCTCCCTTCCCAGTCCCTGCTTTGTGCATTTCCCTGGCTATCCCACACAGAGGGATTGAAGCAGGCACTTTCCTCCCAGACAGGGCGTCCTCAGGCTTCCTTTCATTTATAAACATCATTTACAGGTTCTGGGAATGGCTCTTGTTAATGGGAGTCACCAGTGATGCTTAACAAGAGGCATGAGAATATTTTCTCATCTACCACTTTACACGCTTTTCTCCTGCCCTATTTATGTATTTATATGTAAAATGCATTTATTTGTCACTCCCCTCTGGGGGACAAGTCTGGCAGCTACAAACACTTCTCTTGCAATGCAGTGATAGGAACAAGCCTCTTCTGGAAGCCACCCAGATGAAACCAGCCACATTATTTCAGTTAAGACTCAAGGCAGATTTGAATTTAGGATTTCAAGGAAGTGTTATGTCCTCTGGCCCTGCTGGCTGTTTTCTATTCACTCTGTTCATTCTGTATTTTTCATCTTATTCTCAGTTCCACAGCATACAGTGTTTTCCACTAACTCATATTTCATGATGTGCCAAAACCAGGAGCCTGCTATTTTTTATAAAGGTACTGAAGCTGGGCCTCAGTTCAGGAAGGTGCTTATGTGCATAATTTGTGCTCTGTAAATGCCTCCTTGATTTTATTTCTACAAAATTTTCTAATTCAGGAGGCACTGAGATTCATGTTCTAAAACTGTCACTGTTCCACCACTTCAGATTGTGGGAGAGGGTTTTGCCTTGCTGATGGGCTCGTCTTGTTTTCAAAGTTTGTGTTATAGAAACGTTAAAATCAAAATTACCAGAATGCTGGAAAGTGCTTTTGCTGAAATTCATAGATTCATATAACAGATGAAGGAAAAGGCATAGCAGGGTAACTCCTTTAACAAGAACAGTTTCTTGGCTGTGTTGTGGGTTTTTGGAGCAGCCTTCCCAGGCTGCTTCCATAGAAACTTTTAAGCCTTGGCTTCTCCCCAAAAAAAGGGCAGCCATTCAGAGAAATATGTTAATATTTATTTCAGAATGTAACAATACTACTGATCATTTCTCACTATGAAACAGAACTGGTCATTCTTTATATCCTGTCAGATAATTTACTGTGGTTAAATCTATGTTGAAAATGGCTGTATTTAGCAGAACTGAGCATTTTCTAAATTCATGGGACAAGGGCAGTCATCATCCCAATGCCTGTCCCATGTCAGGAGGAGCTGGCACTGCAATCTTTGCTTGTCCCTGCTCCTCCTCCAGTGTTAAGGCTCCTGACTTCCCTCAGCCATTGTCAGTGCTTCCAGGGGGAGGCAAAGGGCCACAGCCCTGCAGGTTTGTCTCTCTTGTTTCCTGTGGACCAGAACTCTGTGCTCAGTTGTTATTCCTAAATCCTCTGCTCCTTTTAGCCTCTGAAAAGATAAGCTGTCAAATCAGAGACGCAAACCCAGATAAAAGTTCTGGTCTCATTAACAGTTACTCCCAGGCTATTGCAATCGTGTCCTTTCTTCATTTCTGCTTACAGAAGCTGATAGTGTGTCAATGGGATTTTCTGTATCAGGCAAGATCAACAAATACTGACCCTCAGCAGGCAGTAAAATACTCATTAAATAAAACCAAGTGCCAGCAAATGAGAAAGGAAGAATATGCTACATAAACATAGCTACTGGAAGAAGCAGTCTTCCAAATGAGTCCTTAGAAAGGATAAATAAAAGTTGTAAAAGAAGAGGATATTGTTGTCATTAGTGCTGATAATCCAGACTAAGGTAAAACCCTGAAACCCTCTAACTTTATAGATTCCTACATTCATAACCAGCCCAGCAGCAGGATTTTTATAGGCAAAGGAATTTTGTTGTGGCAGGAAACAGTAGATTATGATTTCCAGAGCAATCTAAACTCTCCTACTAAACACTGATACATGTTGTGAATACTCCAAAGAACTGAAACCTGTCTGGAGGTCACATCCTGGGACTATGCAAGTGAAGAAGGAGTAAGAGTTACAAGCAGCAGTGAATTCAGAACTTAACTGCCTGACAAAGACTGCTTAAACTATCAGTACAACAAACACTGTGATACCTTAAGGAGCCTCAATTAGTCAGAGTGTTTACAAGAACTGTTTTATTAAGTTGCCCCCAAACTGGATGCTGATTGGGTTGTTTTTTATTTTCTTCCATCCGTTTATATTTTTCTTTGGGATGTTTAAGTATTTTCCTAATAAAGAAGATTGTGTAATAAAGGGATTCCTGAATATAAGGAACATAATTTTGTTGCTTCATAGAAGTGCAAAGGTACTATGATACAGCAATTTGCCAAGCTGACAAGTACAGTTACATTCATTTCCTGAATGAAAAGGTGATGCTAAAGGCAGCTGAAATGACTTCTCAGAAGGAATCTGGCAGGCATAGGGCAGTCTGGGCCTCTTGAGTTGGGATTCTTTCCTGTCAGAGCCTCTGATAACCCTTCCATTCATGTTCCTTCAGTGGTTCCTTAAAGCTACGTGTTCCCATCTCTTTCAGTGGTGTGTGACAGTATCCCACAGATTAAGAGCAAATATTCCCCACTTCTGGAACTTCCCTTTGGAGCTGGTTTCAGGAATTTCTTGCTCTCCCATTTGGACAGTAAGAAGAGCCTGGATGCACCTGCAGGGAGGCTGAACCTCTCTGAAATGCTCCTCCTGAGTACCTGCCTGTCTCTGACAATCTGGAGAAGGTCTGTGTGCCTTCCCTGGAACTGCTGGCAAGGACTGGGAGAAACCTGGCTACAAATTTGCAAGAGAACTGTGAAATTGCAACTTCCTTTTCTTCAGCTGGACCAGCTCTAAAAGGGCATGCAATGAAATGAATGGAAACAATGAATGCAGTCATTAGGTTAACATTTAATGTTTTCAATATTTAGTATTTAAAATTCTGCTGTGTTTATACAATTGATGTTTAAATAACAGTACCATGCCTCTCTTGAAATCAGCTTTTTGGACAAGACCTGTCCAAAACCCAAGTTTGGACAGTGTTCAAACATATCTGCTTCAAAGTCTCATGTTTTGTTTCTTGATTCTGTTCACCATCCTGGTGGACTCCAGGCAGGATTACCTAGAGAGGATTTTCCATGGGCAGGATTATATACACGACTTTCTATAAAGCTGCTGGAGAGGAATGGAGGTTAGGCCTGAGGTGCTGCCCAGAGAGGCAGTCTGGGGGCTTGGCTGTGGAGATAGAACTCTTAGAACAAACAGAAACCTCCTGTTAATGTGAGCTTTAAGTAAATCTTCATAACAGAATCATTTTAATCTCTTGTGCAGTGTTTAATTATCTACTTATAAAATGAGAAGTGTCAAGTTACATGAGCCAGATTTTTTTCAAAATGAAAGCCTCCACTCATGTAACCCTTGGGACTGGGAGCAATGATTACACAGGTTGTGATTCTCCTTGGCTTCAGTGGGGTGAATTCTTTGGTACCAATGAAAATGTGTGTTTAAACCTGAAGCAGAATTTTACCCTTTACAGCTACTTTCTCATGGTTTCAGGAAAGTCTCTAGATAGAAAATACAGCCTATAAAAAAGGAGATAGGTAAAGTGAGACACTAAAAGCCCAACTCTTTTGTGCTTTAGCTTTATACTAAATGAGTGATGGAGAAGGAGACAAAGAGGAGATGAAGGCAAGAACATCTAAAGTGCTACAGGTCAGCACCACTTTCCAAGAGTAATTTCTGAGAAATGTGTGGCTAACCCTTGAGCAAAGGCCATACATTCGATTTCCTCTTCCAGCCAGGGAAATTTTAGCTTGTTTTCTCAACTGGAACAAATCCATGCATTGCTTCTGAGGGCAGCTTCCCCTGAATGCACACAGGACAATGCTTTTGTTAAGTCCTAGAAGTGGTTCTACTTCCCATCCAAGAGGATTTAACAGCAAAAACCACCCTCAATCAGAAAAGGAAGCACAGGAAAGAGAAAGGGAGAGGAAGAAAAATATAGGAATGTGTTTTTTCATCTGAGGATTCTGGTTGACTGAGCCAGAAAGGAATAGGCAAATATAATCACACTTGCAATACACTTGAAAGAAGTTCATCTTCTTTCCCATTAGCTTGAATTTCATGGTAGGTGCACATTAAATGCAACACTTTTATGCAAGGGCTTTGCTTCCTAAATGCTAAAATTAAGCTCACAGTAAGCTAGGAAGTAACAATTCTGTTTCTGAAAGCCAGGACAGCTATGGAGGGTAAAAATTAACTGAATTCTGGGGATCTATCTTGCAATATGAACTTTTTATTTTGACATTATTTTTTCTTTCCAAATTAGTCAGCATGATTATAAGAATTTATTTCCTAAGCTGCCCCTGAATTGCATGCTGATGGTTTTTTTTTTTTTTTTTTTTCTTTCCCCCCTCCTTTATCTTTTTTACCTAGAGAGGACTTTCCATGGGCAGGATTATATACATGACTTTCTATAAAGCTGCTGGAGAGGACTGGAGGTTATGAACCCCCAAGGCCTGAGGTGCTGCCCAGAGAGGCAGTCTCAGGGCTTGGCTGTGGAGATGGAACAAATACAAACCTCCTGTTTAATGTGAGCTTTAAGTAAAATCTTCATAACAGAATTTTTTAAAAAGTTTTTCTATGCAGTGTTTAATTACTAATAAAATGGGAAGTATCAAGTTATATTTGATTTTTTTTTCTGCATGAAGCCCCTCCTGTGCAGAGCTGTGTGTGTTTGTGTGTGCACACTCAGCTGTGGGAAGCACACTCTGAGGGCTGCGCTGGACTCCTCTCCATAAATCACACATGTGGCTCCTCAGGCTCTTGTTGGTTACTGTGATGCCTTTCAGGAATTTTGGAGCCTGGCTCAGCACACCAGGACTGATATTCTTACATAGCTATAATGCCCAGGAGCCATGGCTGGGAAACTGCATGTGTGAGGTGCTACAAAAAGAACAAAGATTCTCTCCTCCCACATTCTTCTTGTTTGCTCCACCACTTGTTCAGGCTCTTCCTGCCAGCCTGGTTTGTGGCAATAGCACAGATGTTTTCCACCTTGCAGCAATATGCTGAACATATGATGGAAATCCATCCTGGAACCCAGCCTCCCTGGGAAGTCCACTCTTACTCTCAGTAGATCCTGTGGGTTTTGATTTTGAGGACCTGAGTTTTTCCTCTGTTCCTTCCCTGAAAATTCACTTTACTGTGGCTACAAAGCTTTTCCTGCACATGCCTAGGTCTGAAAGGATGTGTAAAATACTGTGGATCCTCTTTGTTTTACAAGCACCATTCTCTGTGTCAGCCCTGGGGAATCTCTCTCCCTGTCTCAAACAGAACACATGGGCTGTCTCTGCCTTTTGCTCAGGATTGTTCAAACAGCACAAGAGCCCCAGTGTAACCAGACTGCCCCCAACAGTGGTGGATTTCCTCAGAACCCCATGGCTTCATTCTCACAGCTGTGGCCTGAGATTTCCATGAGTTTTGTGACAGTAAAATTGGTGAGATATGGCTGAGAAAGAGCTGCCAGGTTTGGGTTTCCCCTATCCTCAGGATTTATTTCTGAACTCCTTCCTTAGCATGCCTTTTTGCTTTGTCCTTCTCATTTCTGAACTCCTGCATGGCTGATACAAAGCAGTCTGTTATCTAATGAGTGCTGAGGCCTCCTGGTCACTGCTGTAGACACCACTGAATCTGATTTTTTCATTGCCAGAACAAAGGGTTTGATTCCCTCTGAGGGCCAAGAGCAGGATATTGGATTAGGCACTAATGGCACGGTGGGCTGGAGGTTTTTGAAAGTAATTTCCCTTTTCCTCTGTCATTAATCTGCTTCTGTGGCTGGTGAACTGCCAGTGTTTTAAGAAGCAGATCTCATGAATATTCTTTAGTGACAGGCCAATCTAGAAGCCCTGCAGTGAATGCACTGTGAGCACATGTAACAGATGAGGAACTTGGCCATTTATGTTGTTTAAAGAAAAAAACCTTTCTCAGACCAAAATCAGAACTGGACAAATTGGGTATACAGTGGGAAAGCTTTTTGTTTTCAAACCTGCACAAAGCACAACCTTCCATGCTTTGAGATTCTAGAATCTGAATTTAGGGTTTTGCTAAGGGCCTGAATAATCACACCACATCTCCAGTTTGAACCTAAGTACCATCAGAGAGGATCTAGTCCAGTCCAAAGCAAAACCCCACAATGCTTCTGTGATTCATTTTTAAGAACTCCAGCATTGACAGGAATAATTGAACAGGTTTCAGACTGATGGGGAAGTTTTCTTGGGGCAGTAGGAAATACATCCCAATACTTTGGTTCCTGTATTTCATCCCAGCTCTCTGGGTGACTGGTCTGTTCTGTTAGTTGATACCTGAGACTGAACTGCTGGGGTTTTTTTCCAAATAAAGTTGCACATGGTGAGCTTCCCTGGGAATCCCTGTACAGCTGTAGTCCACCAAAAATTCCATCATCTCAAAAGCTAATGATTTGCTTGTGAGTAGAAACCAAAAGTACCTAAGTCCTGCTTGTAGGCATTTACTGGGTGGGGGGAACCTGTTTTTCAGAAGCACCTGAAATGGTTCTCATTTTCCAGTTTCATGTATGTTTGAAAGTCAAATAATTGCACAGAGTTTTCAACAGGGTTCCAAAAGATAAAGGAGTATAAAGATATTTGGGTTTCTGGAAAGCCAGAGGTGGGGTAAAGAACTGGAACAAAATTTTCAGCACTGAAAAGCCTTGTGACTTTGATAAATATTCCAGATGGTGAATTTAAGAGACAGAGTTCTGCACACCGTGTGGCTCTATCACCATCTGCCTGGCACTGTAATTAATTGATTCTATCACAAAATTGCTTTGCTAATTAGATGGAACACAGTCTGGCAGTAGTACTTGGAGGGCTCATCTGCTGGCCTGGTGAGTGCTGTGCAATATTGGTGTTTCCAATCCTTCCATGAGAAGCAGGGATTGTGATCCCAATGGCACTAAGGGACACATCCCTCTCTGCAAGGACAAGGTTGGGGCCTCCTGTGCTCACGCATTTTTAGGCTGAGGAAGTAATCTCAAGCCTACTTAGTCTGGGGCAAGCTGTCAGCAAGAACAGGTGCTGGTGAAGATCTACCTGATAGTTCTTCCCCTTTTGCTGTGGGTTACACTCCCTGGAACTTTAGAGGTTCACAGAAAAAATCCTGATAAGCTGCTGGGAAGATCTGAGGAGCTGATTCAGCCTCCTGTAGAAATATAAAGCTGTCCTTCCTGGCTGGTAATGAAGAACTTTGACAAGGACTGTTTTCACAGACAGCTCCAAAGGTGGAATATGGCTTTATTCTGCTAGATTTTTACAATGTAGAAATTATTTATTTGTAACACACTGAAAATGGAAATGTTAACCTATCTATGCACTAGTTTTACATTATGATGAGAATTATAAACTTCCAGCCCAGTGGAAATCAATTTCAAAACATCTGCTTAGCATCCATTGAGGCACTTGCAGTCAAGGAACACCATACTGCATGGCAGAGATCTGGAGTACAGGTTTTGTTTGGGTTTAAAAAAAGCCTAAACAACAGCTGTCTTCTTCCTCCTCCTTTGCAGTTAATTCATCATGACTGCAGTGAGTAAGAGGTCCTGCTGCACCTGCTAATGTGAATCAGAAACACACAGAGCAGTGGGAGCACTGCTGCCTACCAGCACTGGGAATCAGAAAATATTGTGTCACTTCTTGTCCTTGAAGAAACAGCCATTTAGGAGAAGGTTCTAATTTCCACTGGGAATATGTGTGTGTGAGTGTGGGGGATGCAGATGTGACCTCTAAACAAATGTAGGGAGATGATGGCTGTAGGGTTTTAGTACTGACAGTCTGATGGCTGTAACTTTATAGAGTGCTGCACTTCCCTGTTGTTAAAAACCAAATTTAAAGTCACTTAAAGACATTTATCAAAAGATTTGTAGGTTGTTGAAGTAATAATATGAAAGTAAATTTTATCTATCTATCTATCTATCCATCTATCTATCTATCTCTCCATCTATTCCTGCTTTTATCTATATAAAATCCTTTTCAATTCAAAAAAGGTGACAATCCCCATGTCTCTGAAAACCTCTAAATAAATAAACAGCAATCTTAGGTGACAGACCTATTTGTATGCTTAATCAATGCCCTTAAGCAGCATGAGAAATTTTCCAAGGACACACAAGTAATGGATAAGGGATATGACTGACACATGCTTTAAAGGTATCTATTAATAATGATTTAACAGAAAAACATGCTATAAAGGAGCTATACTCCCTTCTTGGTTCCTGGTTTTTATTATTTATGGGTTTCATATGAAGTAGATGAAGTTTCTGTTGGCCAAAACTAAAAGAAAATTAAATTTCTGAATTGTGATACCATTAACTGTAAAGTAAATGTAAGGAATCTAAGATGAGAAATAATGATAACTAACATGTAAAAGTCAGGTATTTTCATTCATGCTTTATGGCTCAAGGATGCAGTTCTTTAAAATGACTGTTGCTTTCAGAGGACAGCACAAGGTGCTTAGATCCTGCCAGGAAGTCCTAAATGTCCTAAAATATATTAGGATGAAACAGGTATATCAAATATATCAAATCTATTCTGAAGGAACCAAGGTGTTTTCTACCCTATGGGCTAAATGTTTAGATGTCAGTATTACAAAACCAGAAAATCAGAAATTAGAACAGTGAATGATTCAAGTGGAGTGCCTCTATCCTGCACACAGATAGGAGGAAAAGTAGTAAATATGATACATATATATGATATATATTTAGACATATACTCATCCCCAAGATATTAGTTAATAAGTATGGTATATAATTATATACCATATATCACATATATTAAATATATAATATGTATTTATTATATATATACTCTCTATATACTCTCTCTCTCTCTATATATATATATATATAAATAAAATAAAATATGTAAGGTCTATAATTCTATACCTTACATAATGTTACCTATGCATTAGTCACAAAGGTGGGGGTTTTATACACAAGCAGTTTTTCATGTGCTGATTTAGCCACACGTTCACTGATGATTTCCTGATGTGGACACTGCTGCTGTAGAAATGTGCCTGGCAGCCCCTGGAGTCTGTCTGTCTGTCTGTCCTGCATTGTTGGGCAGCAGCAGTGCAGCTCTGGCAGGCTGGCTGGGAGGGAATGCTGCACCAGGGTAACTCTGGGCAGCTTTGCTGTGCCTGCTGCTCCGCGGCAGGGCCTGCACAGGGCTCTGGAGTGTTCCTGTGGGGTGGCAGCTGCTGCTGCCTCAGGGGTGACTCTGCTCCCAGGGTCACTTGTGGACAGTCAGTGTGTGAAGCCTGGAGATCATCAGTCCAAATAATGAATTTTCCCCCAGGCAGTTTCTGAGTTCTGTGCACTCCTGTAACTATTGCAAATGCTCTGTTGGTTTGGAGCTCTTAATGGCTGTAACGTGTTCAGAGCAAACCTGTGAGTACTTGACTCTTATTTTGTCAGCTGTCATTCCTGTAGCTTTTTACTAGCACTGAAGTGACAGCTTGGCATTTAGAAAAATATATATTTACATATATTAAGAAGATTGTTGCCAGTCACTACTTTATGCACACCTGTATAGAAGGGCAGAAAAAACCACATCTTATGTGCAATGGAATTGATTAAAGGGTATCATGGGATCCTGGCAAAATGCAAGATCATCCACACTGGTGTGTTCCCATTAAACCTTTCACAGCTATACCCAATATGTTTTCTCAGAGGAAAAACCACAACCCCATGTCTAGCTGTAATCTCTGCTGATCAGGTTACGAATTCAGAGTGTAAGAACATGAGATCTTGCTTAAATTCAGGTCTTACGTTCCTCCCATGCACATTAACTGCAAACCTTAGGAATTCTCAGTGTAAAGTCATCTTTTGTGCTCCTTGGATCTAACCTGGATGCTGCTCAATTGTCAGAGTGCTGTGTGGGGCTGGAATTGCTCTGGGCAGCCTGGGAGTGGGTAGTGCTGAGCAGGGAAGGTGGTGAGGACCTGCTGCTCACACTGCATGTCCAGAGTGTGACATTTTACTTTGCATTTTTCCTACATGTATCTCACGCCTATAGGAGGATGGGGTGTATTATTCACTCCTGAATCTCATTTTTTGGGTTACTTTCACCTGAAGTGTCTTTACAGTCCACTCCGCCATTGTAACATCTAGTCCTTCTGCACAATTGAGGCCACACTTTTCTGTGTAAAATGTCATGGTAACTGAAATCCACAAGTGATTAGTGACAGCATGTGATCAATGCTATTTGTGGAGTGTAGAATAGAAGTCTAAAAGCAGTTTGTCTCTTAGATATTGTTAGTCACAAAGTGGGTATGCTAAAAGGAAGGGTTCAGTGTTAAAACTGTAGCTTGACATTAACGTGTAAACATAACAAGGCAGGAACTGAAGAAGCTGAGGTGGTTACATCTCCAAGTTTGCTTGTAAACAGCAGCTGCTGAGACTGCAGCACTCTTGTGTTCATCAGAGATCTTTCAACACCTCCTTCAACTCCTTTGCAACAAATCTGGTTTTAAAACAAATAGCTAAAACCGTCTGCACACTGTATCAAAAGTACCTCATGACTCCTTTAAATACACTGGATATCTCTCACAGTAATTCTGCCCTCTCCCTGGCCAAACATCACTTGCATCAGCTGTGAGGTGGTTTGGTTATTCACACTCCACTTCCAAAGGCAGAGGCAGAGCCAGCAGCCACTGCTCTGCAAAGCTGCCAGTGCCTAATTGTTTCTGGCAATGGCAACGGCCTTTCTTAGGCTTTTTTTCTTCCTTCTCCCTCCTCAACTGGCATTTCAGGGCAGTAGCTTTCATAATACATTAGCTTAATACACTCTGAGCTTGACCACAGCTTCCATTCCCACTGCTGCCTGAACCACACATGGTCCTTGAACTCAGCATCCAGGATGAATGATTTAGACAGATGAATAAATAAGCCTCTAAACATCCATGTCCTTGCAACAGCAAAACCAATGAAACCTATTGTTCAGAGCAGCCTATTGCTGCAGACACTGAGCTGGTGAGCAGATGGATTCACATTCCCAGAACGTGGGGGCATGATTCAGGAAAGTGAAGGGTAACTCACTTGAGCAGAGTCTCAAGTACATGTGGACTCTGCCACAGTCCCCTTCTAGTGACAGCACAGCCAGTGTAAGAGGCAGAGTCTGTCACCACAGTGTGGTTTTTACTCAGCAGAAGGCTCAGTTCATCTGAAAGGAGGAGAAACAATAGATTGTGTAACAAGCAATTCCTCCTGAAAGTCAATCTTGCTGCCTTTGAAAGGCCGGATGGCAGCTCTCTCTGCTTCGTCAGACCTGAAAAGGGTCTCAGACTGAAACAAACCCTTCCTGTCCCGTTGTTCTGGGCATTTTCCATGGGGTGGAGCCAGAGGAGGTCCAGGTGAAGCACACGAGGGAAATCACAAGGCTGAGGTGCCTCTGAGCCTTCTGTCTGCCTGATGTGCTTGAACACCCAAACCAAAACAATGCATCTTCACCCCAGCTGAACACTCAAAATGGTTAAATGGGGAACAAAAAGAGATCTGTTATCTTCCAGAACCTGAAGGACTGGATTAAGACCTCCTTAGCTGCAAGTATAACTCTGTCATGGTCCTTCCAATTTGACAATTAAGGGTAGGAACTGAGTCTGATAGAGTGGGGAAGGATTTTTTCAATACTCTTAATAAAGCCTTGGGTGAATTTATGGAGACATAAACTCAGGGTTGGTTTGCAGAGATATGAAATCCTATCCAGTAGGGTCAACAGCTCTGCCTGAAGCCAAATGTTTTACTGGCCCCTCAGTTAAATGACTGAAGATGTGTCCCAGGGCTGCTGTTGATTTTGCAGGGGGGTGAGTAGAAAACGGAATCACTCCTCTCTGCCTAGAGAAGGGAAAAAAATAATTTTCTCTTGTCCTTTGATAGTGCACTGGGGTTCCTTTTATCTTTATACACACAGACATCAATGAACAGACATTTCCTCCTCCCAAAGCAGAGATGGTAACAGCCAGAAAAGCAATTTCAGGTCATGCATTCACCTGTACAAAATATATTTGTCTGAGAAATGGGAGTGTGGGTGGGACTGGTGCCACCTGTCACATCTGAGCAGGGCCACCCCTTCCCATGCCAAAAGCTCTGAGGGTTTGCCTGCAGCAGCAGCAGTTTGGCTTTTCACACTCATCAACATTCAAACAGCAGCTGCATGACACTAAGTTTAATGGGAATTGGGGCATCTCTGTATAAGGAGGTATATGGGGTTTTCTTGTGTGTTTTACACTTCACAATACAAAATATCCCATGGAATTTCAGTGTCCCACTGAAGCATCTAAACCACTGAGCAAGTAATTGAAAAAAGAACTTACCATGTAAATATATTCCAGTTTCTTAGGTTAGAAATCTATTAACATACCATATGGAGCAAACAAAATTATGGAGATCAGGAAGTCAAAAAATCCTTCAGGAAAAGAGAGGTAAAAACTTCCTACATGATTCAAAGAATATATTATTTTATAAAGTTTTCCCATTTGACCAGAAGAGCTATTGAAGGTGATCTTGTTTGGATGGTACAAAAATGCAAATAATTGTCTGACAAGTGCATCTGAGTGTGCACTGACACATGTAGAGTCTTCCAATAAAGAAAAAGAGAGGTAGACCAGACAGAAAATAGTTAATTAATGACTAAATTAAATGTTTTTAAGTTTGTTAAGGCAGAACTTCGTGCAGAAAGATTCTTTGGAAATCAGCTTTAATTTTCAGCAGAGTATTATGAATTCAGGTTGTATCCAGGCCACTTTATGTGAACAATCTAAAACATTCCAGAGGTAAGCAAAGGTTCAGGCCTAGCTTGAAGAGCACACAGGCTCAGAGGTGCAGGCTGGCACCCAGCAGAGCACAGGCACTGCTGCTCCACGAGCTTTGTTAGCTCTCCAGGATTTTTAATTTGGAACCTTTTGTCACCCTTTACAGCTGCAAACCCTGCACTTTGGGTAATTGCTCCTGATTTTCTCTCCTGCACAGCTGCTCCAGGGAAAAATGGCAGTGTCCCCAATTCACAAACATCACCAGCATTGCCACACTGCCACAGCAAATCTCAGCCTGGGCCCTTGCACCTGGCAGCTCTGCCACCCCCCAGGATCACTGTGAGCCTTCAGAACATCATGCTGCACCTCCCAAATGGCCTCTGCATTTCTGGCAGGCATCTCAGACAATTCCAGGTAAAATGGCATGGAATTCCCAGCAATTAACCTTGTGGGAGTTCCTGTCTGGCCGTGGGTTGTTTTGCTTGTTTGTTTGTGGGGTTTTTAAGGGTGTTGTTTGTTTGTTGCTTTGTTAGTTTTGGGGTTTTTCTTAGAGTTAATAAAATGACAGAAGCAGCTGCTAAGCAATAATACTTTGTGGTGCCAAGGGTAGTCCTTGTCTAAATGGAAACATCTTTTATTGGTGTTGGACTGGTTACACAGTCATTGCAAATGTCAAACAGAAAAATGATGCAAAGGGAAAAAATAATTTATTAGGAAATTTATTGGAGTAATTGGTCCTGGTAATAATTGTCATATTAATTGTCATTTGTAAGTAACTGTCATATGTAAGCAATTGGTGGTATCATCCATAAATCTATTTAATTCCTAATCTATTTCGAAGTTGCCCTAATGATTTTAAACCTCTATGAAGTTGCTCCAGTTTACACTCTTTTGTATCTTCATCACTGCCCCTGTTTTTATCAGTTCAGAACAACTCTCCTCTGCCACCGGCTGTGATGTCACCACTTTTCTGACATATGAAAATTCTCTACAGTTCCTGCAACATAAAATTCCTGGTTTACCTTTCACCACTTCACTGGCTCCACTCTGAAGGTCCCTCTTACCCAAACACCTCGTGTCCCATGAGGTAATGCTGTGCTGTGTGTGCTGCCAGCTGTTGTGGAACTGGGGAAGTCACTTTGGGATCTGGCCTTTGTGAGAACATCCACAGTGATGTTCTGTTAGCCTCAGGGATTCAGATTGTAAACTGTAAAACATTACATGGGCAGGTCCCATTTCCTTTGGACTGAGGAGCAGTGGGTACAATGGTTAAAAAATGGGTGTGCAAAACTATCCCAGCTGTAGCAAGTGCAAATTATGTGTTTTGTGAATCCAGATGATACAAATGTCCCATCTGTTCTCAAAGGGAGCTGTAAAATAATCCCCCAAATGATGAAGACTAAAAACATGTCAGTGTTCTTTTGAGGAAGAGAGTGAGGCACAGCCAGCAGACAGGGACAGAGGCATCACAAACTGACTGAGCAAATAATGAGCTTTCAGTTCTTTGCAATGAAAATTCTTTTGAGACTGATTGTTTCACTAGTGGAAAAATGCATTACTTCCCAATGTGATCCTTCTGTCCCAGTGCATGCTGCCAAAAGGTATTTTGTCTTCAAAGCATGTTTTAAAACTAAAATTGATTTGAAACCTGTTTTTCCTATGGACGACAGGGAGTTAAGAAGCTTCTCTCAGAGAAGCCCTTTCTGGTTCTTCACCTGTTCCATCAGAGAGGGCCATGCAATGGGGTGCAGGGTGTGGATTCCAAATCAGCCCATGTTTGATGGATTTAGCAAGTGGAAACTGGTAACTTGGGAACACCAAAATGGCCATGTCAAATTTAGGCTAAGGGGCAGTATTATATAGATGTGATGCAATATTAAAATACAGTAATAAAAGGTAATAGTTTGCAGTTAATTTTCCTGTGTCAAGAACACCATTTTTTTTAGGCATATGTCCCCTGAATTGTGTTTCTGTTGGAGTGGGTACCCAGTTGTCACCACAGCCAGTGAGTGATATTGAATGAACCACTCATGGCCCAGGCTGGGTTGATGTTTAATGCTCTGTATCTATGATCTAGAGGAGCATGACAGAGAAACCTGTGCCAAACACAATGTAAGGAAGACAATTCTCATCTCTGGTGACTTCTTGTGTCCACCAGTTCCTCAGTACTTTTGCACTGATGGCAACTGAAGGGAAGTATAATAACCTTAAACCAGAGCACAGACACAGGATGTCATTTCTGTATTTCTGCAGTATCTTAATACCACCTTTATCCCTGCATTTTACCACATTGCCTTTGGCTGTATTTGGGAATAATAATTTGAAAATCTGGGGAAGAGTTCTTGTTTTTACCTCTATAGATGCTGCAGCTCTCCTTAAGAGTTGCAGATCTTATGTCTCCAACATCAGGAACATTTCCCATTTACAGCTTGCTTCATTCAGTAGAAACATGTTGGGTTTTTTTTAATAAGAAGCACAGAAATAAAGCTCTGAATTAAGGGATCTTTTTCTAGTTTTAGCTATCAGGCTTTCAGATATCTTTCAGATAGATTAATAGGATCAAGTAGCAAAAGTGCAGTTTCCACTCATGATTCCATTTAGGATTGTAGTGTTCTAAAAGGAAAGTGTTTTATAAAATTGTCTAGTTAATTGTGTAGTTAAAAAGTACTGGTGATATTTTGATTTTGTGCTCTCTCTAAACACCTGGGTATTTCTGGTTGGGATTGCTGCTCAGAGATGTGCTGTTCAGCCAGAGCACCCAGCAGGATGCATTGGAACTGTTTTCAGTCTACTATTAAATGTCCCACATTCTTTCTAAAGGAACATCTGATTCCACAAATGTGTTTACTGTGAGGAGAGTGATCATTAGTGCAGTTTGATGTACTCTTCAAATGATGCACAAAAATCACCCCAAATAGCTCCTCCTTTTTGCTCTTCTTTGCAGAGTGTGTGTTCCTCCCTTAGAACCGAGTTCCAGGAAATCTCTGGATTCACATTTCTCTCTGGATGTGTCTCTGAGGCAGAGCTGGAATTACAATATCCAGTGACTAGATATTGTTGGGCTACTTGTCACCATGGCTGCTGCAAAAAAGCAGCAATTTGTCTTTAAATAAAAAATAAAATAAAATAAAAATATAAAAAAAATAAAATAAAATAAAATAAATAAAATAATAAAATAAAATAAATAAAATAAAATAAAATAAAATAAAATAAAATAAAATAAAATAAAATAAAATAAAATAAAATAAAATAAAATAAATAAAATCCCACAGTTCATTTATCTCTCAGAGCTTTTATGTCTGGTCAAGGCAGCAGGGCTTTACCCTTTCTCTCCAGGGAGGGAGGGTCCTGTGGTTCCCTGTGTAACCACTGCCCTTGGAGCAAGTTTCAGGGCAATACATTGAGGTGACAACAAGGAAACCTGGTTTGAAAATTTCTAGAAACACATCATTTGTCATCTAACCATAAAAAACATTGCATGTCCTCAGTAAGTGGAAACAAAATTCAGAGAATTCCTCTCTTGTTAGCAAGAGTCAGTGGCAGGGAATGGGCAGACACCAACCCAGCAGCCAACTTTAGGCTTTCTCCTAAAGTTCCTGTGTAATTTAAAGCAATTGACTTTTCTGCCAGCCTTTTTTTCCTCTGCCCACCTTCTCTTTTTTAGATACCTGTCACCTGAAAGGACAAGGCCAGTTGTTTTGTGCAGAACCTACAATGATTAAGTTTCAGTTCTAGTGGGGCTTCTAAGTAGAAGTAATCTTGTAGCAATTTTGCAGCTAAATCAAAAAAAAGCTGGATGCTGAAAACCTGTGAAGATCAGATGCTTACAGAGCTGCTTTTCTTAAACCACAAAACTAATAAAGATTATTTATCAGTGAAGGAAAAAACAATTGCTGAAAGACAAATCTTCATTTTAAGGATGGAAACAGAGCGATTAACATGCTTGCAACTAAAAAGAGCAATTAAAAGATAAGAAAATTAGAATTAAATAGCCCACAGAAACAAAGTGTCATAGAAGAACTATTTGCATTAAGAGTAGACAGAGATCACAGGGCTTTGGCTGAAATGTCCTTTAGTGAATTATCTTCACCCAGGTTCTTGAGGACTGTAGGCTTCCCTATGTCATATAATGTAATTAAAAAAAAAAAAAGGGGTATTTAATGAAGTTCCAGCAAGAAATGTATTAAGTCTTGGAGCTAAAATCCCAGTTTGAATAAATGCTGTCAAAGTCACCTGAATTGCTTCTGCCAGCTCTGAGCTGTAGACCAAGTCTTCAAAACATGTGAGGACAGAGACTGTAAGGAAGCTTTACAGAGGAGTCCACCTCTCCTGGAGAGATGCTCTGTACAAAGGTATCTGAGCATGTGCCTGAACACTCAGCTCAAACAAGATCTAAACCAAAGCTCCCCTCTGAGTGTTTTCTTGATAGAGCTGCTTGTAGCAGCTTGATGAGATCCCCTCCAAAAACTGAAGCATCATTTTATTTATTTGCTAGAGAGCAAGTTTGGACTAGACTCTGCATGTTTGCCATGCAGGTGCATGGGAACTATGCAGCTATTATTTCCTAATATATTATTTCGAGTGGAGAAGTGTGAGTTGGGACAAGCTGCTTGAAATGAAAGCATTAAGTTAGTAGGCACAATGGAAATTATTGAATTGGAGTTGTCAGCCTACATCCTCATACAGGAGGATGAGAAACTGTCAGGCTTGGAGAGAAATGGATCCCTTCCCAGTGCAGATTCCATTTAAAAGTTGAAGAAATTATTATTCATGTAACGGATGATTTCAAGCCATCATAAAGTAAATTGATGGCAGAAAGATGCTGGCTATTACTTAGTAGAGGAGAGGAACAAAGGATTCCAAGGTGTGGTTCTGGAGGTATTTGAGCATCCTTCCCTCCTGCCCAGCTGGAGTCATTAAAACATGAAGTGCAATGTGGAGAACTGTAGGGAGATATGGGGTATGCCCTTAAGGAAAAGGAGATGGGAACCTCTTTGCCAGCTTCAGAAAAACATCCACACTTGGAGAAGAAATAGAATGAAGGAAGAAAAGAGCAGATTATTCTGGGGATTAAATTTTGCTGTGCACTTAAGAGGGGGCAACTGCAGCGCACGTCCCTCAGTGTCTGGCACACAGACCTATGT
This sequence comes from Camarhynchus parvulus, assembly GCF_901933205.1. Taxonomy (NCBI): domain Eukaryota; kingdom Metazoa; phylum Chordata; class Aves; order Passeriformes; family Thraupidae; genus Camarhynchus; species Camarhynchus parvulus. The sequence goes on along the minus strand of NC_044581.1, from coordinate 18,955,118 downwards.
GGTTATCTGGCATTTTTGATAATGGGTGCTGCATGTTGGTGCTTTGATCACTGACACTTCTTAAGGCATCCCACAAGTGCAAGGGGATGTCCTGCTGTACTGTGCACAAGTCTGGCTGCAGATCTGTCAGACTCTCTCTCAAAATCCTGGCATCCTGGACCTCCCCAAGCCAGCAGTTCCACCGAAGCTGGAAACAATCTCCTGTCCTTCTGCATGTATCAAATCTGGGAGGGCCAGGAGAACTCCTGGTGGTGCTTGTACAGACCCCAGATCACCCAGGCTCTTCCCTGGTTTGGACTGAGGCACTGGGCTCTGTGCCTGGGCATGTGCAGTTATGTTCCTGCTGATGCTGTGCTTCCTGTCATTGGGAATTGTGTTCGTGCCTCAGACAAATGCACTAAACTGGCTGAGTTTGGAGTGGGAGAAGACAGGATTTGCCATCAGGAGCTGCAGAGTCCCAGTGGAGAGGACATTTTATTCTTGCTGTGTGCAGAAAGATTTCCTTGTTTATGAGTAGAAGTTTATTCATCCTTTCATTGTTGTCCTGGGGTCTCAGGGTGCAGCTCTCAGTGCTGGAGTCAGTGGCAGCACAGCTGGCAGCCAGCTGTGCTCTTCTGCTGTCCCCAAGCCAGATGCTGGGGACAGCCTCCAAGGTGTTTCTACTGATTCCAGGATGAGGATTTTCTGCACTTGTCCCTTTTGGGAGGTGTCCCCTGGACCTGTCTTAGGTGGGTTTTTGTGCACAGAGGGCCACAGTAGGAATGCTTCTGTTCCTTCGTGGTTTGATGAGAGAATTCTGTTTAGTTAGGACAAGTCTGTAGACTCTAAAGATTCTAAGACAGGAATCTTAGTGCTGGATTTGGAAATGCTGCTTGTATATTTTAAAGCTTTGTTTTTTGTCATTCATGCCTGCAAATGAACATTTTACATATCTCCGGACATTCCTTGTGCTCTTATATATAAAAGCAGGGATGTAGTTGAATTGGACTACCCTATAACATTTGAACACATAGAGTCAGTGAATAGCCGGAGATAACTATCTTTTTATAATACCACAAATGTATTGGCAATCTGCATAATTGATTGAATAATCAGTTGGTTTGATTGCTTTTACTTGTGTCTACAACCAATTTCCTCAGAGATAAATCTCAGAAGTGCTGGGAAGGAGGTGGAGGAGGTAGGCACATGCAGAAAGGGAAGGCAGTTTGCATAGAACAATTTTTCTGCCTTTTTATTTCTCTGACAGTTTTTGGACCCCTTCATTTAAGCATTTGAAACACCGAGGTTCATGACTGCTGATTAATAATTTATCTTCATTGTCATTATTTTCTAGAAATAAATCTGACTTTTTATTCTGAAAACCAACCAACCATCCAAACACAGCTGACTAAAACCTGGAAACACTTTGCAAAGAAAATCCAATGTTTCTCTCAGAAAGAAACATCTAAAGCAACAAAGTCAAACCAAATTCTATTTCTGAGTAGGAAGTTCTGTTAAACTCTGACCCTGTCAGCCCACCTTGGCTCTGTGTTGTTGCAGTCACTGGGCTCCATCCCTGAGTATTCTCTTGCCGGGACTGTGCTTGGGTGACTTTCCCCCTTTGTCCTGGACTAGAGCAGGGCTCTCCAGGCTCAGCTGACTCTGTATGGGCAGAGCTGCAGTCCTGCTCCTGGGCCTTTGCCCTTGCTTAGGAAATTCAGTGTTTGGGCTGGTACCTGGCCTACAGGAGTTCTGTAGAGGCCACTGCGGAGTCTCCTTCCTGTGGTACCTCCAAACAGCCTGGGATAACTCGTGTCTCTCCCAATTTGCTGTAAAAGCATCCCATGAGCCATGGTTTCACTTGTGGCTAATGCCCACCTGGTGCTGTGTTAATGCTATCTGCTCCTGTCAGTAGAACATTTCAGAGCCTAGGCATTACAGGAATTAAAGCTGAGAGCCCTTGTGGAGAGGGCCAGAGTGTCAAGTCTGGCTGAGCTGGACTCAGTTAAGGCTGAAGGAAAACCATGACCTAAACCACTTAATTTTGTAGGCACCTGTGTGGAAATGAGAGCAATCCTCAGGCTCCTCTGAACTGGTTGCTGCAATTGTTCTGTTACAGAATTCTGCTGATCTAAACCCAATGCAATACAAAGCTGCCCTGCAGTGAAGTGCTGGGAAACATCACTTTGTGCATTATGTAAACCCAACATTTCGGGGGGAAAATAATCTCAGCGTTCTTTTTGCAATATTGACCTGTAACAACACCAGCACAGCACAGGGATTTTCTTGCCAAGCCCACAGGCAGCTCACTAACAGATGAGGAGACTGCCAATGCAGCTGTACCAATGTCCACATTTTTGTACTGCTATTACGTATTTCTGTGACTTGGGTGATGCCAGTTGGGCATCTATTAGACAGCAGCTACTGATTTTGCAGCTGCTCTTCAGCCCAGCTTTAATGTGGTGTTTTGGAGGAGTTTAAAGGATTGACAGACAATCTGAAAGACAGCACTTGGCATTTACTTGGTTTTGCACTGTCTTCACCTTTACCAACTAAACTCTGCTCTCAATTACCAGTTGTCTTAGGGATAGATCCTAAAAATCCCTACTGTGGCCAGAAGCTCGTTCTGACTCTATGAATAATTTGAACCAAGTTTGCTGTCATGATAGGTTGTGACAGCAAACATTAAAATGGGTGTGATTTCTAGTCTATGAATGATTGTAGCTGTGTTTGTGTTCCTCCATGTATGTTCCAAAGGAAATTAAGGCAACTTCTTGTCTGTTCTTCCTTTAAACTGCACCTTTAATTGTACTATTCCTCAGCCATGATGGGCATGGACAGTGTTACAAAGTCACAGTCTGATTATAACATTCCAGCACAGCTTTTCTTGAGCTGCAGCCCTTGCTCCAAGAGGGCTCTTGGTGGGTTTAATTGTTGTGTATTTTTTTTCATTATGCATTCTTCCATCCAAGACACTGGACATGCTGCCCTGCTTCCCTGTGTACATGTGGTTTTCTGCCAAAATAGGACCAGTGACACGAGGATAATTGGCTCCTACAATGCTGTATTTCCTTTTCAAAAAACCCTCATGTAATAACTACAAAAGGCAGTCATAAAAAGGAGAGCAGAAGGAAGTCAAATGTCAGGAATCGTTTTATTTCAATGACTGGAAGTAATTTTTAGCCACATTTGTTTCCCTAGTGAGTGCCAAAAAAGATATAAATTTTGACTGATGTCAGTGTGCTCCATTTGTCAATTTGCTAGTTTGCTGTTGTGGGAGAAAACACTGAAAGAAGGATTTTTAAAAAAAAATAAAATATTGAAGTACTTGTACCTGACAATAAATTTTATGGTTCTTTATTTCAGACAATTCTGTCATTTCTGTGAGTTTGGTCTGCCTAAAGATGACAAGGTTAAGGACACTTCTGTTAACTCGTTTTTTTTCTCAGGAAGCTATTTGCTTTTTACTGGATTGATGTTTATCTGCTAGAGAACTTGAAATATATTATTTCTGCAGCTGTACATGACTGCAAAACACGCCAATAATGCAGTTTAAGAAAAAAAAGGAAAAGAGATTACTTACGGAGATTGGAATAATTGCCGCCTATCCCAATACTGATGGAGCTTCCAGAGATGAAAGGAAGATGGAAGAAAATAACTAAAAAGGGAAAAATGAAGAGAAAGGTCCTTAGTAACAGTTTGGTTTCATTTGGTACCAGATGTGAGCTGAAGACACATTGAGTTAAGGTTCACCTGCTCTCTGGGCAGGATTGCACATCTCAGACCCTGAGTGCACACACAGATGAAGCTCAGGTGGGGGAAAACGCCAAACAAGGCATTGCTTCATACTTCTAGGAATCTCTCCTGTTCAGGAAATGATATTAATGCCTCTCAGATTCCAAACCCCATGTATAAACAACAATGTGTTATATAAATATGCTAATTATTGTTAAGTCATTCACCAGTCTCAGAAACAGGCACCTACCACTGTAAAACCGAGTAACTTCCCTGATTTGTGTGAGTGCAGCTTGAATGCATCGGGCATGTGTGTGCCAAACTGGGTTGGAATAAATTTAGTCTAAAATCTGATACACATACTCCCCCTATGCACTTAGGCTTTAATATTTATAACTTGCTCTTCAAAGATTTATATTTACAGGCAACAAAATGCACACGAGTAAAACGTGTCCTAAATAACCAAATCTTTAGATTTCTTAAAAGATGAGCTCGTTTGCTAATGCAGACGCGGATTTAAAGCCTGATTCCCGAGAGTAGCTCGCTGTGTCACAGACTTCGGCTCGGGGTCTCGGCGCTGCCCCTGCCCTGCCCTGCCCGCGGGCACGGCCGGGAAGGGGCTGCTCCCCTCTCGGGAGGGGGCTCGGCCCACACAAACTTTCGGGCAGGGTCCTTTGGGCTCGGGGATCCCCGCACTCTGCACCCGCGGCTGGGCGGCAACCCACGGGCTCCCGCGGCCCCTCAGAGCCATCCCCACCCGGGATCGGCCCCTCGGAGCCGGGATCTGCCCCTCAGAGCCTGCCCCACCCGGGATCGGCCCCTCAGAGCCTGCCCCACGCGGCCGGGATCGGCCCCCCAGAGCCTGCCTCAGCCGGCACGGATCCAGCTTTACCCCGCCACGCTTCGGCCCCTACCTTTTACCCCGGCAGGGCTCACGCCTTTCCCCAGCTTGGTTCCTTCCTTACCCCGGCTCGGCTCAGTTCTTGCCTTTCCCCGGCTCAGTTCAGCCCCTGCCTCTCCCCAGCCCGCCCCAGCCCCTGCCTCCCCTCAGCCCGGTTCAGCTCCAGCCCCTGCCTTTGCCCATCCCGGCTCAGCCCCTGCCTTCCCCGGCTGCTGCCTTTGCCCATCCCGGCTCAGCCCGTACCTTCCCCCATGCCGCCCTGCCCTGCCTTACCCCAGCCCGCCGCCGTGCCCGCTGTCTCCATCCGCCCCCGCCGCGGCTCCCCGGGGGCCGGCGGGGCCCCGCCGCCTCCTGCCGTGCGCGGGCCGGAGCGGGGCCGGGCCGGAGCCGGCGGCCCCGGGCTGGGGGCCGGCGGGCGGGTGACCCCGCCCCGCGGGCAGGGCCGCACATGGCGGGGGGCAGCGCGGGGGGGCCGGGGCCGCACACGCCGGGGCTGAGCCCGCCGCTCATCCCTCCTGCGGCAGCGCCCGGCAGCGGCGGGCGGCGGTACCGGGGCTGCCGCGGGGATTCGCCGCCTGCATGCGGAGCTGGAGGCGGACAGCGGCTCCGGAAAGCCGAGTCCAGCCCAGCACTTGGGCTGGAAGGGAGGGACTGCCTGGAGTAAACCCACGGGGGATGGACGGGATTATCCGGCTGTGCGGAGGATATAATTCCGCGGGGCTGGATGGGGGCTAGCAGGAGGATGTAGTCATGTAGTCCAAGCCAGAGCTAAACCCACTCTACAGTAGTAGCATCTACTTGTTACCGGGGGTCTTGGGGACGTTTCTCACTGTGCTTGATAGATGCCGTAGTGCTGGATACAGGGGAACAGGGCTGCAGCAGGTACTGAAGCGAATGAGCTTTTGTAAGTGGATGTTTACCTCTAGGAAAAGTATTATTAGCTTTTTAGGTAAAGAATGTGTGAAGTGAGGCCCCTTTTCTGAATGTTCTGTCAGCAGTTTGGGGTTTTCATGATCTAAGTTCCATGGGCAGTTTCTGGCACCCATGCACTCATTAGCTCTGCAGGACGCTGCAGAGTGGTCCCACTGATCCTGTTTGTAGAGAACTGGAGCTAAAGAGCCTTCTTTACTTCCCTGTCCCTGGGTGGTTTTCACAGAATCACAGAATAATGAGGCTGGAAGAGACCTCTAAGATCGTCGAGTCCAACCTATGCCCTAACACCTCAACTAGACTATAGCATCAAGTGCCATGTCCAGTCTTTTTTTAAACACATCCAGACATGGTGATTCTACCACCTCCCTGGGAAGAGCATTCTAGTACTTTATTATTCTTTCGGTGAAAAACTTCTTCCTAATATCCAACCTATCCCTTCCCTGACATAGCTTGAGACTGTGTCCTCTGGTTCTGTCAGTGCTGCCCGGTGGAAGAGACCGACCCCACCTGACTGCAACCTCCCTTCAGGAGTTTTGTAGCCTGCAGAGCAAGTTCTCGCAATCAGAACAGCTTTGCTGTCCGTGTTTAGGCTGTTCAGCTTCTCCCTGGTTTAGCAGTGATAGATGCAGAACTGTGATGAAGTTCGGGGTTGATCTGGACTCCCTGGTGAAAAGTTTCCTGCTGTTACTGATCATATTTTTTTCATTTTCTTTTCTTCTTAAATCCAGGCGAGCATTAAGGGACTCAAAGGCAATTGAAATGAGGGTTTATGGGAATTTACAGGTGTGTCTCCTTATGGATCACAGAAACCTGTACCTGTTGCCAAAACTATAGTACCTTGGTACCCTAAAATCCCTTAGAATGCTGCTGCAGAAGCTACCTTGTAATAAATTTCTTCAACCCCTCAAAACGTCTGACTCCTTGAAAGACTCAAAGACTCCTTGTTTATAATTTCAATAAATGGAAACTGCATGGCTTCCTTTTAGGGGTCTTTGTTGTTTGGTTATGGCATGAAGGTGTGAATCTGTACACGCAGAGAAAATCTGAGTTTCTGTGTGTTGGGTTTTGGTTACGTGCCCCGTGGCCTCATTCTGCCTGTCAAGAATCATGTATGTGTGCAATGCCGTACTTTAGGATATCAAAATATTTCCTCCACTTTAAAGTTCGGGAATTCCTAATGTTTAGTAATTCTACAGATTCTGGTCATGACATCTTTGTTCAATGGCACCTCACATTTACTCACAGTATCAGTATTAAGTTTAATCCTGACAGACTTGGGGTCTTGAGTTTGACTGAGGTATCCATGCTCAGACAATTAAATAAGCTCACGAATTGTGGGATGTGCCTTAGTAGCTGACTTTGGATGCAGGGAAATTGCTCAGTGTTTGCAGTTCTGAAGAAATCTCTCAGCCTGGATTTAGAGCCCTTTCTGTGAGAGTCTTGTCCTTTTGCTGCAGTAGGAGCTGCAACTGCTTCTGAGACAGAGAACATTTATTTCTGGGTCAGACAGCACAGTGCCCAACAGGATCCATCAGAGCCTGCAGGAACATCCCCTCAGCTAATGGTGTCACGAGCCGTCCTCACGGATGAGTTTTGTGATGGTTCATGGGGGATCTCAGAGTGCAAAAAACCAACATGGTACAAGGGGGTTTGCAATGATAATCAAAACAAATGCACCTTTATTGAAATAACCACAGCAAAATGCGTTGGGGAGGAATTGGGGGAAAAGGGAAAAAATAAGGAAAAGAGGGAGGAGGAAAAAAAAAAAAGAAAGATACATAGCTACCAAACATAGAACAGCAAAGTCCTTCGATGTCCAGCTGATGGAGTCCACCAGATCACATCCAGGGAGATCTCAGAGGCGCAGTGCATCTGGACTCTAGTTATACTCTTTTTTGATGGGGGAAGGGGAATGAATTTTGAAACCGAATCAAAGGTAGTCTATTGTACCTTCAGGGGAAAGAATGGTGTTTGGAAAAGGGGTACACACAGTCTATGTTCTCAGCAGTGGGTGAGAGCTGTTGTCTTCTTGATCCACTGCCTGCACCTGCAACATCCATCTGGCTTTGGTCAGCTTGCCTCCCCCGACACAGCCCCCTGGGTTGGAGGTTTCAGTCCCAGTCCTTGGAAAGTGTGAGAGGGGGCCCTCTCACATAGGGGTTTCATGTCTCAGTTTTTCTTTGGTGAAGAGGCTTCTTACATCTCAGTTTGTCTGTCATAGTGGTTGCAAATGAGTGAGAGGGGTCTTCTGCAGGGGACCACCCAGAACTCAGGAGAAGTCTGGCCAGGCCGAGAGGTGGGGAAAAATCCCAGAGCTATTGTTGCAAAAAGGGCACAATGTCCTTCATTGAGCTCAGTGTGGCATACAGTAAACACACCTGTGAAAACAATAGCTTAGCAATTCTCTCAGGTCTCGGGGCCCGTGGCGTGTGTAACTTTCTCCTACAGAGCCAGAGATTTAAAACAGGGGGGTCTTTTTCTTCAGTGGTCCCCAATGACAATCGTGAGGCAGATGAGGGAAAATTCGGACAGAGTGTCACAAATGGGAACCTCTGGAACCAGCAGTAGCCACTGTGCCCAGCTGCAGTGGACTAGAATGGTGTGGGCTTTGCTCACCCCACTGATTTCCAAATCTGCATCACATGCATGGATGTGGAGATGGGGCCATTTTTTACCCTTTTTCCTGTGTGTTTTTCAGCTTTTAGACTTTCCTGTTTTGCTCCTTATGCCGTGCAGCTGAGTGGAACCTGGCTGTGCAGTGGGGCTCAGGCCAGACTTGTGTTTGCACAGCCAGTGCAGCAGTGCTGTGTTGTGGCATGGGGATACTGTGGGTAGTTTACATCATTAGTTGTTTCTTCTGGTAGCATCTGCTTTTCTGTTTTGGTAAAACAGATTTGTATTAAAGAAAACTTGCCACAAATAAATTATTTAAAACATAGGAGTTTGCTTATGGATGGTATTTGGGAGATCTGGGACAAAAATAAGAACTATTCAGTACTCCTGCTGCTCCTATCTATTGACTTTGGGTTAGTTTGTCCTTGGGACATCACAGAGCAGGGGAGACCACGGCAGTGCCTGTGTGAACCTGAGTGTTTCCAGTCTGAATTCTGCCATCTTCTCATGTTTTCCCAGTCTACAGAAATGGGGAGTGTGACTGATGGGGAGCCCAAGCACATTTAGGTAAAGTTTGGAATGGTATTCTGTATGGATGGAGCTGCATAGAGTTGCTGTCCACAGTGGCTGTTGCCCAGTTTACTGATAAGGAAAAAACCCACAGACAGATAATTCCATAATTCTAGGATGATTTTACATTTTCTCCATCAAGGGACTTCATTATAAAGCTGCCGTCAGCGCAGTGACAGACCTCGGCTCAGCTTCCCATCTCCTGGGGCTTGCTTTGGGATCCTTGGGGCTGAGTGGAAGCTGCAGTCTGGTAGCCAATTTTTGTAAGGCAAAATAAATTTTCTCACTATAATGAGATCACTTTTGACTGAGAATTTTTATGTATTCATAGCGAGACGTTTGGGGGATACTGTTCACTACGTCTTTTTTTTGCTTTGTGAAAAGGTGGTAATGAAATAAATGTCAATCGGATTATACAATTAGTCATAGATAAAACACCTCAGAATGAACAAAATCGATTATGGGAACAAGAAAGTCTTTCCTATATGGAAAATCTGGAAACAGTGAGATTTCATCACTGCTATGGAGTCTGCAGAGCTTTCTGCCCTCGTGTCACCTCGGGCCAGCTCATCTTGCCCCGTGCTGGGCATTGCCAGTGCCCTGGCACTGCTGGAAAGGCTGATTGATTACACCAGGCTGGGCATTGCCAGTGCTCTGGCACTGCTGGAAAAGCTGATTGATTACACCAGGCTGAGCATTGCCAGTGCTCTGGCACTGCTGGAAAAGCTGATTACACCAGGCTGGGCATTGCCAGTGCTCTGGCACCACTGGAAAGGCTGATTACACCAGGCTGGGCACTGCCAGTGCCCTGGCACTGCTGGAAAAGCTGAATGCACCAGGCTGGGCATTGCCAGTGCCCTGGCACTGCTGGAAAAGCTGATTGATTACACCAGGCTGGGCATTGCCAGTGCCCTGGCACTGCTGAAAAGGCTGATTACACCAGGCTGGGCATTGCCAGTGCCTTGGCACTGCTGGAAAAGCTGATTGCACCAGGCCCTGGGCTCAGGGAATTCCTTGCTGGAGTCCCCAGAGTGTGGTGGAGCTGGCTCAGTGAAACTGAGAGCAAAGGAGGTCAGGAAAGGGGCTCTGGAGGTTGGTGGGAAGCATTTTGTGCTTTCACAGCTCCCTGGGTCCTGAAATGTACTAAGAAGAATTCTTTGAAGGAAAAGTTTGCAAATTTTCTGAAAAAAACTCAAACAAACAGATGTTTGCCAGGTTTTAAATACTTCCTGAGTTTGGATTTATTGTAGAATTACTAACAAAGGAATTTCCTCCTTGCTGAAAGCTATTTTAATGGAAAGGGTGGAATTTTAAAGATATACATTTACTGTAGAACATTTTTCAGCTGGCATTTATAGGACCGGTAAATTTATTTTGAATAATATTTTCTAGACTTTTAAATCAAGTTCTTTAGGCATAAAATCTGTCAAGAGGAAAAATAATTTTAAATTATTAATACAGATGAAGCATATCAGTAATAAATATTTCACAGAAGCCTGAAGACCCAAAGGCAGAAGTTCTGTTTTTTACCTGCCATGTAAAGGAATGAGACCTGGAATGAAGAGGCTCTCTTTCTGTAACTGCCATGGCAGGAAAGGATTCTTTAGGAATTTTATGGTATGCCCAAATTCTCAGAGGCTGTTTTTCTGATTTTTAGCTTGCCAGCTGTCCTGTTCTCTGGAACAAAAGATGCTCTTGGGCTCTGGGGCCAGATTTAATTTCTTATTTACTCACCTGCTTGCAGAGTTTTGAGCAAGATGGTGAGTTATTCTGTCAGTGCCTGCTGTACATTTAAAAAAATATTTGTATATATGGTAAGAAATGATGTGGTCCAAGATTGTTATTGAAAATCCAGTATTTCCCCTAAATGCATTCAATCTTCCTGATGCCAGTTTTTAAGGATATAGAATGGAAAATTTCATCTCAGTGTTCTTTTCCCTCTCGTTCTCTGACTCCTTAATTAAATTTATAGCTAATTATGCAATTTATTTTGTGTTGACCTTTAAAAGACCTTAGAGCACCTGATGGTGAATGTGGAGTGTCAGGGTTTATTTCCATGGGTCCTTGAATGAATTTGTTATAAAGGCTAATGGCACTTTTAGAATTAAGGATGGCCAATGGATTACTAACAAATAGTAACATATGTGTCCCTGGAGATACAGAACTATAAATATACCTGAATATATAGAAAGAAATACTGAGTTATGTCATACACAGCATTTAAAATAAGGTAACAGCACTACCACCAGCAATAACAGTAAATGTGCATGTCAGAATGGTTCAAACCCTTTTGTATGTTGTAGGTCCTCTCTTTGACATGGGTGTTGCACTTGGTGCTGGAAATCCTACGTTTGGCTGATCAGAGCCACCTGTATCCCATGAAACATGGATACACCTGTTCCTAAGGTGAGGGGTATCCATGGCCTTGGGGGTACCAGGCTTAAAATCTGATTTTTTGGTGCAGAGTCCCCGTCCTGTATTGGCAGAGCTGAGTGTGTGCATCAGATGTCAGAAGAAGGAGCAAAGAAAAGGGAAATGATAGGAAGCTCCACGCTGCAGAGTAGTTTATTGACTATTTAAAAGATTGCTGGTCAGTGTAACCCTCGTAGAGGTTGGTAGTTTTATGATTTAGTTCTTATTTTTTTACACTGAGATGAAGTATTCATCATTTACTCTCAGGGTGGTTTTTAAAACAGGCTTTTGATAGAGGGCAGAGAAGACAGCCCTGCAGTGCTGTTAGTGCAGGCAAGAATGAGAATCCAGCCATGCCTTTGTTCACCTAAACCAAAAGCACAAGTGAGGAAAAGGCAGCATGGCAGCAGCCCAAAATGTAATTGTGACCCAATTGATTTTATCTCTCTGACACCGGTGTGTGCTAACAAGAAATACTTCGTTCACCTTGAAGTACAAACCCCATAATTCATGGTTTGTGTTTTACCAGTGAATGCACAAGTCAGTATCTCTCCACTTTATTACTAGTTTATTTATGAAGTGTTTGTGAATCTGCAGAGCCTCTGAAGGTGGTAAAAAATTTATAAATAAGCAGAGGTGCAAAGTTCCTCACTGGAGCTGTGAACTTTTTCATGGTGGTAAGGAAGAGATGCAGACTGGAGATCAAAATGCTTGGGGAGGAACCTTAGGGCTCATGAAACCCTTGTGCAACCCCTGCTTGGTTTAAATGACATTGGGCTGGCAAAAGGGAGGGTAGAATAAGGCCCTGGGAGGCTCCTGCCCCAGAGGAACTGCCATGAGATGCAGAAACCAGTGACAGAAAAGAACTTGCACAGGGAATGATGCAAATACAGACAGATGTTATATGAAACATGAAAAAAAAAATCAGCATCCTCCAGGTTTCCTGACAGACTGGCACCACTCCTGAAACGAGACATGTATTTTTATAAACTATTTAATAATGGTTAAAGTAAGGGTATAACCTTCTTTTGTTTAACAGTTTTGCCCTGTGGGAATAAATGTGCAGTAGGATAAGCAGTCTGGCAATTAGTTTAAAACCTGAAGAGCAGAGGAGTTCATGTGCTAGGAGAGAGGAGCACTGTGATAAATGATGTGGAGGGGTGCAAACCAGGGCAGTCAGGTGCCTTGTGCAATTCCTTTGCAGAGAAATGCGAGGCGGCTTGGAGACAGAAGGAACCGAGCAAAGCAAAGGAAAAGGAGCAGATCCAGAGGTTTGCAACACAAAAAGGCTGTGCTGGGGTTTGGGGTAAAACTTGGAGAGCCTGGGCAGGTGTTTAATGCAGTGGGAAGAGCAAACAGGGCAGCACAAACTGATAAAGAGATACCAAAATCAACTCAGAGGGGCTGGGGTGCTGCAGCCCTCAGACTGCAATGATTTCTGGTCAGCCTTTGTGTAGGCTTGGGACAGAACACGGTGTTCCCAAAATTGCTGTAAGATTATAAAGGAGCAGTTGTGAATTGAGCTCTCCAAGGTAGAACTGAGCCAGAGCCAGTACAGCTGTCTGCAGAGGGAAATGATGATGGAGTAGCTGGGAAAAGAGAAAGGAATTGAAGGGGAAGGAAGGCACAGGCTCCCTGAGCTGGTGATTTGTTAGGACAGCCACTTCTTTGTTCCTTAGTACTTAAAAGGACAATTGACTTTTATCAGAAGCCAAATAAAAACAATTGAATGGTACAAACACAAGCACTGGAGATGTGCCTCTGCCACTCTTGCTTTCATTACTTTGCAGCACAATGTGGACAGAGGAGCTCGCCCTTCTAACTAACCCAGATTTGGTCCAAGCTTAACTGAAAATGTGCTGAATGTCAAACAGTGGATGGGGAAAGTAAAGGGCAACCAGATTTTAAATTTTTTTAAAATTTGTTTGGTTATTAGCTTGAAAAGGGAGCAAGTTTGGTTTTGGAGAGTTTTTTGGTGTTTTTTTTTTTTTTTTTTTTTTTGTTAGTTTGTTCTCTTTTGCTTTGTTTTTAAATTTCATTTTAATTCCTGTGTATGCTTTGTGCTTTATTATTTGGAATAGGTTATATTTTAGAGGTTCCTTTATTCTGGTTGTTAAAAGTTCTTATCATAAACTATCTGTCATTAAGGATTAAAGTATATCATGAACACAATGTGCAGATTCTCATCCATGAGCTCTGATGCTACTTTGCTTCAGATCTCTACCAAATAAACCACTCCTAAGATCTACAGTGTCCCAAAATGAGCACCTGTTAAATACTAAAGTATTCACTTTACCCTAAGAAGCTTCAGAATTGAGTCTTGCTGTTATGACTTGTTAAAATATTACTTTCTTTTTTCAGGTCTGCTACACAACAATGTAAGTGTCTTAGGGAAAAAAAGCTGTTGTGCCAATGAGTGTAGTGCTCTTTTTGGATCATCCAGCATGAGAAACAAGGATGTTATCCAGTGTTGATGTGCTCAGAAGTCACCAGGAATATGACATTTGCTCATGTTTTTGCACTGTAACATGAATTTGATTCCAATGCCCTACCTGGATCTCTTCCAGCAGGTGAAGATCTGCTTAAGAATATGAGCATGCAAAGGGAACAAAACTAAATAAAATATAGTATGAGCAGCTGACTTCCATGCTCATCTAAAACTATCTCACACTAGTCCCTGCTTCTGCTAATAAAACATTCAGAGCTCATTTTACTATCTCTGAAAGTCACCTTTACTCAACCCATCACTGCACTCAACCTGTGCTGCTTTCTGCTTCCAGATACTGCATGAGACTCTGGGAATGAGTTTGAGAGGCTTAAAAAATAACAAAGAAAAAATCCCATGCAATTTTCAGGTGCTGGAATATAATAAGAAGGTCAAGTCTTGCTTATTCTGGGGCACTTGGATTGCTGATACCACCAGTAACAGTTTGGATCTGAAGAAGTTATTTAAACAATGCTAGACTTGGGTATTTTATATGTAATAAATTCATTGCAGGTCCATCTTCAAAGTAATATCTGTGGCCAAAGGTTTGATAACACATTTTTTTTAGTAGTGAGTAAGGGTCATGATCAAAACCATATAGCTATTAAATCTTAGAACAGAAAACATTTATTCATATATATATATATATATATACACAAAAATGATTCTACATGATCTCTCTTGTCAGATTTTGAAATACAATGTAAATATCTATTGAGCAATTGTAGCATGTTTTACCACCAGAAATATTTGGTTTAAATGCCCAAGTTTTAAGAAGGAGAGAGAACATGTGGATTTGTAAATTCCAGATGCATTTGCTGTCCTAGCAAGGAAAATACCTCATTTCTCTTATGAATACAGCAAATGCTAATAACATGAATGCAGGGAGTGCAGTGTCAGTTTTTCCAGCCAGTTTCCAGTTTCCAGTGATCACACTTTAAAATGGATATGTCTCCCCTCTGCTTTGAAATGTGAGACTGAACTGGGGGATGTTCCCATGAGAGCTGCCCAGGAACAGGTGATATCCCCCCTCTGATGCTGCCTGTGGCTCTTTGGCAGCACGAAAGCCAAAGCCAGCTGACACGTGCACCTGGCTTGGCAAATACTGATAAAAAATTCAGGGCTGGGCCTTGATATTCAAGTCAAAATTAAAAAACTCTCTGTAGATTTGTAGAGAGGCTGTCCTTGGGGAAGAAGAGGTGTATGAAGAGAGTTGGAGCATGCTTTAAAAAGGTGAGAAGGCCCTGTTTATGTTGAACACATTGCGTTAGCATTGCTTGCAGTGCCATAGCAGAGTGACCATGGCTCCTGCTTGTGGATCTCCTGGAAAATAAACACAGGGACTGGAAGCCAGCACTGCCCAGAGCCCAGCAGGGAAACCTCAAACTGTGCTGCTGCTGGGCCACCAAGGTCCTCGTTCCCCTGAGCGATGCTGGTTCTCTGGGGCTGAGTTGAGCCCCAGGTGATGCAGGGAGAGTGCAGCTGACAGTGTGCTGGGTGGGTGGCTGTTTCTCAGGGTATGAAATGCATGAAATGATCACATATTCAGTCAAAAGTCCCGGGGAAAGGCATTATTTCCCACCCTGCCTCCTGATGGTGTTTGTTCTGGAGCTAACTGCAGCTTTGGCTGCAATGATCAATGTGCAGAGCCCATGGGGCTGCCAGGAATGGATTTGGGAGCCATGCTGAGGACACTGTTATTACACTGCTTTTCTACTGCTTTCAAAATCACTCTGTATCTGACAGTGTGAACTGGTGTTGGAATAAATCAGCCAACACTCCATTTTCTACATGCAGAAAGCCAATTCTTTATTCACAAAACTCATATTTGTAGGAAATATCAGAAGCTAATTGATCAGCAATACAGTGAAACTCAGTTCATTGGCCAGTAAGGGCTGTTGTATATGTCTATCAAATTTTCTCTCTCTAGATATGTTAACATTTTTCCTTTGTGGGTTCTCATGGGACAGATCTTATTGTTTACACAGATGAATTTGTTTTTCACCCTCAGAACAGATTGTTGTGTTAAAGGAACATCTCATTCACAAAATAGCTTCATATGGGAATTTGCAAATTGCTTGTGAGCTGCACTTAGAAGAAATGCCAGGCCAGTTTTGTCAATTTTAGCAGAGTGAGGCCTGATTTCACAAGGCCATTCTTTTATAATTCTTCTACCTGTCTACGACATCCCGCTCTTTTGGTTAATTTAAAAAAGGCTCATATGTTCTGATGTTAAAACAGCTCCTCTTGTGAGGGTATTGTCTCATTCAGGTTATCACTGGTTATCTATTAGATATGGGATAAGATTTATAAAAGACTGATTACAATTAACAAAATGTATCAAATTCTATCAAGTCATTGACACAGGGTTTCACAGCATGAGAAAAATAAAGAATAATATCCAATGTCTCTCAGGGAAATGGAAATAAATGACCATTGTTTTAAAGTCCAAATAGTTGACACTCAGGAGAAAGTTTATTAGCTGGAAATGTTGATCTTTGACATCCCTGAATGTCCTCCTGGGTGCTGGAACAGGGAATAACTGAAGAAGGTTTGTAGGAGCCCTGTACCATGAGGATGCCATGAGGCTTTTGTTGGCAAATTGCCTCTGTAGTTTGCAGACACAGCCATGTCTTGGCAGTCCCACTTCTGTTCCTGTTCTGGCCACGAGGGCTGCACGGTGATGAGGTTATTTCTCTTTCCACTGGGCCTCATTTCTTCAGAGGCAACTGGTGTCTGATGGAGTGAACAGGTGACTGCTTTGAACCTGCTGATGATAAAACACAAGCACACTCTCTCTTCAAGTCAATTCATCAATTAGACTTTGCTGTGGCACACTCAATTGGGATTTAGATTTGATGATCTTTATTCCAAATCTCTAATGCAAATATTGTATTATTCAAAATGATTTGTTGTCTAAATTTCTAATGTATGTATTATATTATTTGGATGTTCTTAAGGCACTACATTCCCCTTCTTTTAATTTTTTTAAATGAGATGCATGTCTTTGGTTATGAGCATGAAGAAATATCAAGGCAGAACAATACACGTAGTGAACAAGAAACTGACAGCAATCAGGAATAAGTCAGGTACAACAATTAAGAATATTTCAGATAATACACATAATTAATAATACATGTGAAATTAGTTAATTAGGAATCTCTGAAATACTGTACCATCATCCCAGAGTTTGCGAACAGCTGACAAACCTCAATTTAGCAAGGGCTTGGATAATTATTTCCAGATAATTATTTCCCAAGCTCACTCTAAAAATAGGTTCTGCTGTCATATATAAAGGGTCAAATTGCCAAGTCAAAGTGACCTGAATCTAGTTTTGATGCAGAAAACATCTGGGTTTGTTGGCAAATTCTCCATCCAGGTAGAGCCAAGGCCTGGCCACTGCCCAAGCTCCATCTGGGAGGGAATTCCCTAAACACCTTTTAAAACAAGGCTCTTAAGAGTAACAGCTATGAGTAAAGGCCTTGGGGTTAAAGACTAATCAAACCATCCAGTAGTCGTATACACAGCAAACTGCTGGAGTGCTTCTGTAATAATAACTGGGGAAAATACTACAAGACTAGCAGTTTGGAGGAGGCTTTCAACAAAGCTCAGGTATATTGTTTTGGAACTCTGAAAAATACTTAAAATTATGAGACAGCATTGGGCAGGGACTAGCCAGACAGCTAACTTGATATAAGAGGTGCATAAGCAGTTGGAGAACAAAAAAGAAGAATCCTGTAATGACATGTGTCTTTTAGATAATTACACAAAGATGTTAAAGCATATAAGAAGCTGGCTATAAAAACAGTAATAACATCTTATGAATAATGCCTATTATAAAATCAGTAAATTCACACCATGTAATCAATATATCAGCAGTAACCATCTTAGGAAGTTGAGACAGCACCTTTCTAAACAGTCATGTACCTGTGACAGCAAAATGAAACAAAGGAAAACACTAAAACAGCTTACAATCAGTAACAGCCACAATGTAGAATCATCACTGACTCTTCTGTGTCATCTATGGAAGATAAAACAGCAGAGATTGTAAGGAGCAATGGAATCTTTGACAAAATCAAGGGGGAACACGCTGTATCTTCTTTATCCACAAACAGATGTTTGTCATGTTTCATCACAGCTGTTTTAGTTGGAATCATCATATCCCTTAAAAGAAAACAACTACATATCTTACAATGTTGAAAAGTGATATTTAACTGTCTTAGATTGCAATGCAGGATGTAACCAGAAGTATGTGTTCTATCACCATCTGTTCAAACCAGGTGGGGGAATGTTCTTTATCTCTTCCACGACCCAGGGGGATAGCTCCTGTTGATGGGCCTGGAAACGTTTTAGCTGTTAAAACCAGGCGGGGCAGTTTGCTTTATCTCTTCCCTTGACCATCCTCCCTCCAGGAGATATCTTCTGTTAATGGGCCACTGAGTGTCGCTGCATGACTGATGAAATTACATCATCCCATGGGGAGATGCTCCACCCAGGGGGAGGAGCCAAGCATTCCTACCCAGATATAATCTGAGATTTGGAACACCACAGTTGGGCTTTTCCCTCTGGATTTCTCAGAGGAAGACCAGACCCTTCTAGGCCTCCACTGGATGTTCAGAGGAAGACTACACCCTTCTCCAGGATCACTGCTCCAACAGCACCACAGCTGGCACTGCAGGAGGGCTGAGCCACCATGGAATGGGACTGTGCCACCACCCTGACCCACAGGGTGTCAGCTCCTATTCTGACTTTGTCTGCTTCAGCAGTAAAAATTTTTTTTCATGAGCTAATGATTTCTACACTTTAAAGAACTCCTGCAGATAAAGTTCAAGGTTATAGGACTTAGTTAAGAACTTTAAATTAATTGCTGCAAATAATCTTGGAGGAAGAGGAGAGGCACAGGCACACTGGGAGTGGTGCTGTGGGCTGGCAGGAAAAACCCAATGTGGCTCAGGTGTGGTAGTGAACGCCCCCACTGCAGGAGGGTATTCCAGATTGCAAGGCAAGATGTATTCTATTTCCATCTGTATAGCAGTTGTCTTTTGTCAAGTGGGCAGTTTGCCTTATCTCTTCCACACCCACTCCTCTCTCGGGAGGGGACACCTGCTGATAACAGCCATTGAATGTCACTGCATGACTGATAAGAACTACAGCATCCTATTGTGAGAGGCTCTACCCAAGGGGAGGAGCCAAGCATTCTACTCAGATATAGTCTGGAGATTCTGGAACACCAGCACGGCTTCTCCACTGGACTTCCCAGAGGAGCAGCAGCTGCCTTCTTCCACTGGATCTTTGAAGGAAGACTCCACCCTTTTCTACAGGATCCCTGCTCCAGCAGAACCACCCCTGATACTTCAGGAGGGCTGCAGCCACGATTCCAATGGGACTGCTGCCAACACCCTGACCCACAGGGTGTCAGGTTGGGTTCCGACTCTGTCAGTGTTGTTCTAGTTTACTGCATTGTTTATTTTATCCTTTTATTTTCTTCCCTATTAAAGAACTGTTATTTCCTGCTTCCATACTTTTTGCCTGAGAGCCCTTTAATTTAAAATTTATAGTATTTTGGAAAGGTGGGGAGGGTTTACATTCTCCATTTCAGGGGAGGCTCCTGCCTTCCTTAGCAGACACCTGTCTTTCCAAACCGAGACAGAGGGGGAAATGGTGTGAGCCTGGAGGAACCAAAGAAGATGATGAGGGAAAATTGGAGGAAAAAGAATTAGAAGAGCAGAGAAAACTAGGAAATGCACCTGCTGAAGTGGATGAAGAAGGAAGAGATATCAACCCTCATATTCCTAAGTACATCTCCTCATGATACATAGATCCTTCTAAGGAACCCACACTAAAGCATCAGAGACCTCAGCCAGAGAAGCAGGAGAGTATAACTCCTCTGGAGATTGGTACACATGAGGAGTTCAGGAGCACCCTGTGGCCATGAGGTATGGCAAAGCAGCCTGTGAGAACTGCAGGGCACTGACACACAAAAAAGAAAGACTGCATGGAGAGACCAAGGAAAGTTGGAGCAAAATACATGACTGTTACCCCAGATGAACACGTGCAGCCTCAGCTGAAGTTTGATTATGATGGGAAGTGAGCCTGGTGGAATGGTTATGACCCAGAGGAGCACATGAACATTTTCCATGCCGATCCCAAGGCTGACTATAGCCGTAGCCTTTTGCTACTTTGTGAATTTGCTGCTTGGATTTCTGTTTGTGCTGGTCCTGCAGCCAGTGATGCTGTGCTGGTTGTGTTCGTGTGCTGTGTCTGGTCTCTCCGCACACACAGACCGTGCTCGCGGCCAGCTGCAATCTTCCTTTCCCACTTTGTGTATTCCATCTCTAAATCCCGTCTCGCTACCCAGTCCTGTGGTCAGCTTGGCTTGTTTCACCTTCTTCTTTCACAACAGGCTGTTCTTCTCATATCAATCACGTCTTTGAGGTTGCCATGTGTTGGAGTAAATCAGCTGAGACTCCATTTTCTACATGCAGAAAGCCAATTCTTTATTCACAGAGCTCATATTTGTAGGAAATATCAGAAGGGACTGTGTTAAACCCAACTGGTCAGCAATACAGTGAAACTCAGTTCATTGGCCAGTAAGGGCTGTTGTATATGTCTATCAAATTTTCTCTCTCTAGATATGTTAACATTTTTCCTTTGTGGGTTCTCATGGGACAAATCTTATTGTTTACACAGATGAATTTGTTTTTCACCCTCAGAACAGATTGTTGTGTTAAAGGAACTTCTCATTCACAAAATAGCTTCACATGGGAACTTGCAAATTGCTTGTGAGCTATGCTTAGAAGAAATGCCAGGCCAGTTGTGTCAATTTTAGCAGAGTGAGGCCTGATTTCATAAGGCCATTCTTTTATAATTCTTCTACCTGTCTACGACAAACTGGCAGCAAAATGAAAACATGTCCCACCCTTTTATGTCTTTCTGCACATGTTCTTTCTTTCTTTTCCCTTTAGCTGCCCCACGTGAGGGGCTGGGTGTGGATCTTACCCTTGCTAGAGACCAAAATTCAGCTGCATTTAAATGGTGCAGACACAGCCCTGTGGGGGTTGGGAGAAAAGAAGGGGAATTTATTGCTGGAAAAGGATTAGTGCTGCTGTGAAGAGATCTATTTACAGAGTCCATCCACCCTCAAGGGGCTCTGAACGTGGACTTGGATTTGGGAATTGCATAGTGCTTCCCTGGGAGGCCTTGAAATGGGCACCAGAGAGAGGGAAACCAGGCATTGTCATGTGGGATTGCACATGGTTTTAGAAGCTTACACAAGGCACAGGAAAAGTACACTTTTGTGTTTGACATTCAATTTTTCAAGTTTTATTACATAAAGACTGCTAAGCCCCATTAATTCAGGGAGAAATCCTCACTGAAGTGATCAGTTTATGAAAATTGTCTTCCTGCCATTGAGTGGAATTAATTGCTAATGAAAAAAAAAAGTGTATCAAGACATGAGACAACCTACTATATGAATAATGTATTTTTGCTGCATTTGCTAAGTCAAGAAAAATTCAAGTGATTTGACCTTACTTACTTCTTAAGTATATATATAGCCCCACATCATCACTTATGTTTTAGAATGCTTTATTAAAAAATAAGCAATTAGTTGAGCTGATAGTCCACCTTTTTTTTTTTTTTTGATAGAGCTCTAGGGTGTTAGGTGAAAAACAGGATTACTTGTGAGAAAAATCAGAATCTTAGAACAGCCGTAGCTAGAGATGGGATTAAACAAAATGTCTTAATACTGAAACATGGCATTAAGAGGCTGGGGATAAATGCAGACAGTTGATGAGAACGTTTGTGTGCAAATTGGCTTGGGTCATGTCTTGCCTTTGAGGATGAGTCCATTGGAGCATTAAAGCTGATGGACACAGAAAAGCTCTGCTCTCTGCAGTTCACATCTGTGCTGGGAGGCTCTGATCAGGGGCTGCTGTCACTGACTCTGGGGCTCTGATGTGGCCAAAGAGGACAGGTTTCCCTGTGCCTCTGCTGCCATTTTTCAGCTGCAGGGAGTGTCTCTTTCAGTAGAATGCAGAAAAACAAAGCAGATTTATTTAATTCAGATAGGAACCTGATGATGTTCATTGGGATGAGTAGAGTGCAAGAAGAGGGGTTTGGGCTCTTGTTTGGAAAAGGTGGGGGTGTAAGGGCAGAGAAAGGTGCTGGGGGTTTGTATGGAGGGAACAGTTCCCAGTTTGGGAAGGTGGGATAACAAACTCCAAGCTGAGCAAGCACAAACTGTGCTCTCAGAAGAGAGGACTCATTCTTTTTTGGCTTTCCACTGTTGTAGAAGAGTGACGAGGTGGTTGGCTCTCACAGTTAAGAGGTGAACATTATGTGTAGATGTATAGTTGTGTTACTGCCATGTGTGCTCCCCCTTGCATTGTTATCATGGGATGGCCTTGGGCACGCAGGGGCATTTGGGGAGGGTTGGCTTGTTACTGTGGTAACACCTGACCTCAAATCAAGATGTAGGAAAGTGATCCCAGCCCTGGACAGCAAGGAAGGAGTCACTGACAAGACTTTAGGAGGAGCTAGAGGTATAAAAGGTGGGGCATCTGATGCCTCAGGTTTTAGCTTTTATATTTTTCAGATTCTGTTCTACTTTAGTGTGTTATTCTGGGTTTCATATCAGGGCATGGTGAGCTCTGTGCACAGAGCAGGGAGACAATTCCTGCTCCAGCTGGGGACCAAGGACAGCCAGTCGAGACCTCAGGCCCAAGAGCACAAACAACAGCAGAATGAAGAGACAAAAACAAGAAGGATGGGACTTCATGGGCTAAAGCTGTAATTGGACAACTAGCTCCAATATGCAAATGGACCAAAACTTATAAAAGTGACAGACCCCGTGACCGGTTGTCCATTTTTGTGTCCATTTTGGGTTGTGCTGCCCAAGGTGGATCCATTGAGGCCTTTTAATAAATCCCTGCTTTATTCTTTAGCTCTGTCTGGTCTCTGTTCTAGGTCAGCCTTCACAAGGCATCACATCCATTTTGTAGATGAGCACATGGTGGTTTATTCCATGCTCTCAGTGCTGTCATTTTTCCTTATTCAGTCCTTTTGTTGTATTTTTGTTAAGGTTTAATAAACCTTTGAATTTTTAAAAGTGAGCATTGTTTCTCACACCACTGCCTGATGTCATGGCTGGGAAATGTGTTTCTCTTGATGCCCCCCACTCGTTCTGAGTTATTCCTTCCTTTGGCTGCTTCTGTGGAAGTATCTGGTGGAGTTCCATTATCTCAGACTCTTTGGTAGGGTAAATGTTGCAACTTTTTGATATTTAGCAAGGGAAGAGTTTCCAAGTGCAGTGCAATCACATGCACAGCGTTCAGTAGGAAACCTTCTGTCTCTTCAAATAAATGAAATATGTGAAAAAAATACTTATTTGATATTGAATGAAGCTCCTCCAAGCTGAATCTGAAAATCACAGCTAACTGAAAATGGCAGAAAAAAGGCATTTGTTCTCTCTAGAGACGAGGGCAAGTGATATGGATCAGCAGAAAAAAGTCTTTTGAAATGAGTTTATTGGAAGGAATAAGATCAGCTGCTATAATGTTCTCTATGTTGCAAACCTGCTATTGCAGCTCAGGCTGTTCCCATTGCAGCAGAGCATTCTTGAAAGGACTGGAACTGCTTGCCCAGCAGAGCTCCATACAGCAGGATCCCTGTAACTCAGCTTCCACCAGTGTTTCTGGGACTAACCCCTCTCCAGGGCCCTGTAACTCAGCTTTTAGATCTTCATTTGGTGCTTGCAATGTGCTGTGCTGTGATGTAACATTTGTCCAAACATCATGATGTGAAACTGTGCTCTCCTAATGGTGGAGCCTTGTTCAGATCAGAGCTGTGTGGAGTTATATATTTATATATTTGTATTTATTCCAGAGGCCTGTGGCCACATGGGCTCCTTGCAGACTGTCCTTGCATCTGAACACCAGTAGCCAACACATATTTTTGAGTTCACTAAGAGACTTATTCCTGCAGGATGAAGTAGTTGTGCTGTGCTCAGAGGAGGACAGGAAAAGCACAGAAGGCCTCTGAACCTGGTGACTGAGAACATCAAAGGTGGGTAGAAATTAAAAAAAAAATAGTCTTAGTTATACAAGAAAAACAGGTGAGTGTTGATTATTTATTGTGGTTTGGAAAAGGCTGCTTTGGGCAGCTGCACTAAAGGTCTGATGTGAGTACTACAAATGGCTAAGATAAACATGATTCTTAGAGGCACAATCAAAGGAGTTAAAAGGCACTGAAACTTGGATCCCTTGACTAAAAGTAAATATTTTTCCATCCTATCCAGAGCCACATGAGGTGTGTTGTTCATATGTTTAGCATCTCATAAAAATAACACTTTATCTGTATTTCTCACCAATGTTTTCTGCGTGCTGTAAATACTCTTTGTGGCTATGAATTACAAATGCATAAGACAGTAATTTTAACTTCCAGATATGTGTGTGACTGCCTTGTTTTAACACTCCCTGATGTGAAGTGTTACCCCTCACCCTTGGTCACAGGGACCTGTGAGGTGCAGGCTCCCCCCCTGTGCTGCAGGTTCTCTGTTAATTGCAGTGGAATAATGCTGTACCTGCCATGCAGAGCTGTAAATATGGGCAGGGGAGCATGTCTTACTTACAGGGTTTTGTAGATCTTTTGCAAAATTCTCTTGTGCCTGGAAATTGCTTTAAAGTGATGAGTGGTACTAAAAATTTCATCTGTAAAACGAGTAAATGTAAGAGAAATTCCTTATTCAGGATGCATTGGTGTGTGTTACCTCACCCTTGTAGTGTGTCTGTGTGGCCCCTGTGCACAGGAAGGGGAAGGGCCTTTGAGAAGGGAATCCCACTTTGAACACTTGATGTGAAAAAGCAAAAATTGGCCTCCATGATGTACCTGAGGTGGGAAGGAAGTCTGTGTCCCAGTGAGGGTATGAGCCCTGAGTTCTGCTCTTGCCAGCAGGCTTTATTAGCGCACGGTGTTTATAGGGCCTAATTGCCTCCTAAAATACCCAAGGTGACCAGCTTGGCACAGTCAGTTTGGTCACCATGTAATGTTCTGCCAGATGCCCTCTCCTGGCAGGCTGTGTGTGCTTCCACTGCCCTCAGGAGGGACTGATGTGACAGCAGGGGGGTCACACACAGCCCTGCCCAGGTGCTCGTCTCAGTGTTGTGGCAGCACTCTCTGGTCACAGAAACACAACTTTCCCAGGCATTGTTCTGGGAAAGGCTGTGAGAAGAGCAGAGAAAAGAATGAGAAGCAATTCTTATCTCAACCTGCTGCACCTGGCGTTGTGCACATGTGGAATGTGTCATGGAGATTTGTTTACCAAAGGGTGGTTTCATAATTAGCCAATGGTGATGGGTTTGGATTGAAGGACCAGGATGAGTTTTGATTGAATTAGGTCCAGGTGTATTGTAGCTGTCTATAAAAGCAATGGGTTTCCTAATAATGATATATAATAGAGAGATTGATCAGCCTTCTGTGAATCATGGAGTCACTGCTGGTTATTACCTGGCAGGGGCCTGCTGTGACAGCTGTGCACAAAAATCCAGAA
This sequence comes from Camarhynchus parvulus, assembly GCF_901933205.1. Taxonomy (NCBI): domain Eukaryota; kingdom Metazoa; phylum Chordata; class Aves; order Passeriformes; family Thraupidae; genus Camarhynchus; species Camarhynchus parvulus. The sequence goes on along the minus strand of NC_044581.1, from coordinate 18,929,942 downwards.
GTGGTGATGAAATCCAAGAAGCCCAGCTCTGTTTAGGGTTAATGCTTAATCACCTATTTATAGGAAGGAATTAATTGTGGAGTTGGTTTTACCAGGCTTGAAGAGAATCACTAATTTTTCCAGCTAACTCAAAGCTCTTCCAGTGAAGCAAGAAGAGAGGGCTGGCTGTTCTCTGATGGTCCTTCAGGAAGGGTTTAATGCTTTGCACTTCCTCCAAGTGATTGCTGGCTTGAGCAGCAGTTTTGCCAGGTCCAGGCAGGCCCTGAGGGGCAGATCTGAGGCTCTTCAAGATGGGATTTCTCAGGCTGGTGACAGTGGGCACTGCCAAGTAAACAGAGTGACAAAATGGTTTTTTTGCCAACATGCCGCCTGGCATTTCTGACTGCCCAGTGTTTATCCCGTGGGTTTCCAGGTGTGTTCCTTGGTGCCAGCTCTTTCCCACAGTTGAGTTTCGTGGTGGATCCCTGCTAGCCTGGCTTCTGCTGGTGCTGGCACTTGCTGTTGAGTTCTAGCAGGACTGGCCATGGCCATCTGAGCCTTGTCCTGGCTGCACTGGGCACAAAGGCTGTGGGTTTTGCTGCTCTGGGTCCTCACCTGGCTGCAATTGCAGAGCTCAGGTGGTTCCCAGGCTCAGAAATCCATGGAGAGCAGGGCCCTGCTCATGTCTGCAAGGGCAAAAGGCTGCAGGAGTGGGAGCTCACCCAGCCCCAGGACTGGAGCAGCCAGCAGCGACATTTGGGCACTTTCAGTGTCCATGTGGATGGCTCTTGCCCAGCTGGGTGATACAGAGGAGAGCTCCTTGTCCTCCCCAGCTGTGTCACACACTCACATCATCCATCATTATCCATCCTCCCTCCTGCTCCAGCAGGAATTCCTCAGCCAGGAGGGCTGTGCTCCAAGGCATGGCAAAGCCCAGCTGCAGGGAGTGTGTGCAGAGAACCTGCCCTTGGTGGCCTTGGAGCAAGCCCAGGCTGCCAGCCAGGGGCAGGACCTGCTGGCCAGGCTGGAGGTGTCACCTGTGCTGTCACTGTGCCAGGACAGCAGCTCTGGGGGGAGCCACACTGCTGGCAGCTGCTCCTCTGGAGAGGGGACCTGGCAGGGTGGGAGCTGGGCAGGGTGGGAGCTGGCAGGGTGAGAGCTGGGCAGGGTGGGAGCTGGGCAGGGTCAGAGCTGGCAGGGCTGGACTGCAGGGTGGAGCTGGCAGGGTCAGAGCTGGGAGGGTGGATGGAGGGTGGGATGGTCAGGGTGGGAGCTGGGCAGGGTGGGAGTGGCGTGAGAGCTGGGCAGGGTGGCTGGCAGGGTGAGAGCTGGGCAGGGTGAGAGCTGGGCAGGGTGGAACTGGCAGGGTCAGAGCTGGGCAGGGTGGGAGCTGGGCAGGGTGGGAGCTGGTAGGGTGGGAGCTGGGCAGGGTGGGAGCTGGGCAGGGGGAGCTGGCAGGGTGGGAGCTGGGCAGGTGGGGCTGGGCAGGGTGGAGGGTCGGAGCTGGGCAGGGTGGGAGCTGGGCAGGGTCAGAGCTGGCAGGGTGGGAGCTGGGCAGGGTCAGAGCTGGCAGGGTGGAACTGGCAGGGTGGAACTGGCAGGGTCAGAGCTGGGCAGGGTCGGAGCTGGGCAGGGTGGGAGCTGGCAGGGTGGGAGCTGGCAGGGTGGGAGCTGGCAGGGTGGGAGCTGGTCAGGGTGGGAGCTGGTCAGGGTGGGAGCTGGGCAGGCTGGAACTGGCAGGGTGGAACTGGCAGGGTCAGAGCTGGGCAGGGTGGGAGCTGGCAGGGTGGAACTGGCAGGGTGCTGGTCACCAGGCCCTGGACACTCTCTGGGGGCAGGATGGGATCTGTGGGGCAGCAGAGGTGCGAGCTGAGCAGGCTGAGGTGGCTCAGCTGCTGTGAGCAATGGGGCAGCTGTGTCCCTCCAGGCTGGCTCTGCTCACAGGGAATTTGCTACTTGTACTGCAGAACTTTTTGGAACAGAGGAAGAAATAACATTTTAAATTCACCTGCTGCTGTTTCTCTTTCCTGCTCCCTTTGCATTCTGCTTGCTGTCCAGGGCTGTTTGGGACATGTTGTCAGTGTGCGCAAACACTTAATTTGTCACCTTTGTCCTTACCTTAGCCCGGTGGAATGCCACAAACAGATCTTAAGCTGACCTGGGTGTTTGCTGTTGTTCTTTGTGGCTGACCAGCTGGAGTTGGTCCTGATGATCTGCAGGTGATCTGGGTCCCAAAGACAGAGCCAGCCTCTCCCACTGTGCTCTCTCTTGGCAGAGCTGCTGGATCTGCAGGAATCTGTGCAGAGGAGGGGCAGGAGAGAGATGGAGGCTGATTAACTTGCTGAACTGGATCATTTGCAATGAGTCTTTGACTTGCAGGTGGTTATTAATCTGAAATTGTGACAGGATTTCTGTGAATACTTCCAAACTTTAGGTGATCACTGAAAGGTTCCTGGTACATTTTTGTTACTGGTTTGTTTCTGTGGCTACTTGGGAAAGTTGTGCTGCGTGATTATAACATAGAAATAATTAACAAATTGTAGCTAGTGGATAAGGTGTGTGCTTGTAAACAAATGTTCTAATTCAAGGCAAAACAAAACCAAGAGTCAGCAAAGATAAAAATTATTTGGTGTTGCATCAGAAAATCCTGTTTAGTAGATGTAGTTTGGTTTGGAAAGAGAATATTCTAGAGAAATAGGGTTGGACATTCTCTTTCCAAATCACCCAAACCTGAGTGCAGTGTCATGTGGCAAAGCAGCAGGATTTGGTGCTGACTCCTCCTGGCAAACAGGCCAATGTGCCCCAGGAGGATGTTCTGGACTGAGGTTGATTAAAGGAGACATCTGGAGATGGCATCCCCCCAGAGCCCTTCCTTGCCCTTCATGCCCTCCAGAACTGCTGCCTGAACAAATCACTGCGCTTTCCTGCAGGAATCCAAGCCTTGCAGCCTCCCTGGCTTCCACAAATGTCTGAGAATTCTTGTGGAGTCAGCGCTAAAGAATGAATGGCTGGAATGACCTTTGGGGAATCACTGATTACACTGCCCATGGTCGGTGTGAGGTGGCACACAGGGAAGTGGAGTGGGCAGCAGTGGGAATGCAGCAGGCATCCAGCGGGGATCCATGAGGGGTCCATCGGGGATTCCTGAGGGGTACACTGGGGATCCATGGGGGATCCATCGGAAATCCATGGGGGATCCATTGGAAATCCATGGGGGATTCATCGTGGATCCATGGGGGTCCATGGGGGATCCATTGGAAATTCATGGGGGATCCATGGCGATTCCATGGGGGATCCATTGGGATCCATGCAGGATCCATCGGGAATCCATGGGGGATCCATCTGGAAATCCATGGGGGATCCATTGGGATCCATGGTGATTCCATGCGGGATCCATGGTGATTCCATGCGGGATCCATGGGGGATCCATGGGGGATCCATTGGAAATCCACGGGGGATCCATTGGGATCCATGGTGATTCCATGTGGGATCCATGGGGGATCCATGGGGGATCCATCGGGATCCGTCGGGATCCATGGGGAATCCACCGGGCAGCCCGAGCGCGGCCGTGCCCAGCGCTGCCATCGGGCTCCACCTGGCGGCCGCCGGCGGTCACTGCAGCCCGCGCTGCTGCGGCGGGGCCGCGGATCGGGTCGGGATAAAACAGGAAAAGGAAAAAAGGAAAAAGGGAATAAAGGGCAGTGTGCGGGGGGCAGGGATAAGGAATAGAGAGCAGTGTCCCGGGAGCAGAGATACGGGGTAAAGCGCAATGTCCCGGGTCCGAGGGCAGGGACATGGGACAGAGGGCAGTGTCCCGGTGCTGAGAGCAGGACATGGGGTACAGGGAGTGTCCTGGGGCTGGGATTGGGATCACAGGACAAAGGGCAGTGTCCTGGAGCGGGGATGGAGGGCAGTGTCCCTGCTGAGAGCAGGGACAAGGCTCAGGTTCCCTGAAGTGCCAGGGATTCCACACATCAGTGCTGTGGGACGCACCAAGTGCAGCTCAGGCCTTTGGCATTTTGGGGTTTGCTCTGAATTTCAGAGGTGAGAGGGAAGAGGGAAGTCCGGACAGCTGTTTAGAAAAGCCATTTTTGAACGCTGGAGCTGGGAATTGTTTCAGGCTCTTTGCAGTGCCCAGTGCAGAGCAGTTCGTGTTTCAGGCTCTTTCAGGCCCCAGTGCAGAGCAGTTTGTGTTTCAGGCTCTTTCAGGCCCCAGTGCAGAGCAGTTTGTGTTTCAGGCTCTTTCTGGCCCCAGTGCAGAGCAGTTTGTGTTTCAGGCTCTTTGCAGTGCCCAGTGCAGAGCAGTTTGTGTTTCAGGCTCTTTGCAGTGCCCAGTGCAGAGCAGTTCGTGTTTCAGGCTCTTTGCAGGGCCCAGTGCAGAGCAGTTCATGTTTCAGGCTCTTTGCAGTGCCCAGTGCAGAGCAGTTTGTGTTTCAGGCTCTTTCAGGCCCCAGTGCAGAGCAGTTCGTGTTTCAGGCTCTTTGCAGTGCCCAGTGCAGAGCAGTTTGTGTTTCAGGCTCTTTCAGGCCCCAGTGCAGAGCAGTTCGTGTTTCAGGCTCTTTCAGGCCCCAGTGCAGAGCAGTTTGTGTTTCAGGCTCTTTGCAGTGCCCAGTGCAGAGCAGTTTGTGTTTCAGGCTCTTTGCAGTGCCCAGTGCAGAGCAGTTCGTGTTTCAGGCTCTTTGCAGGGCCCAGTGCAGAGCAGTTCATGTTTCAGGCTCTTTGCAGTGCCCAGTGCAGAGCAGTTCATGTTTCAGGCTCTTTCAGGCCCCAGTGCAGAGCAGTTTGTGTTTCAGGCTCTTTCAGGCCCCAGTGCAGAGCAGTTCGTGTTTCAGGCTCTTTGCAGTGCCCAGTGCAGAGCAGTTTGTGTTTCAGGCTCTTTGTGCAGTGCAGAGCAGTTCGTGTTTCAGGCTCTTTGCAGTGCCCAGTGCAGAGCAGTTTGTGTTTCAGGCTCTTTGTGCAGTGCAGAGCAGTTCGTGTTTCAGGCTCTTTGCAGTGCCCAGTGCAGAGCAGTTTGTGTTTCAGGCTCTTTGCAGTGCCCAGTGCAGAGCAGTTTGTGTTTCAGGCTCTTTGCAGTGCCCAGTGCAGAGCAGTTCGTGTTTCAGGCTCTTTGCAGTGCCCAGTGCAGAGCAGTTTGTGTTTCAGGCTCTTTGCAGTGCCCAGTGCAGAGCAGTTCCTGTTTCAGGCTCTTTGCAGTGCCCAGTGCAGAGCAGTTTGTGTTTCAGGCTCTTTCAGGCCCCAGTGCAGAGCAGTTCTTGTGCCAGCGCTGTTCCCATCCATGGGGCAGAGCCGAGGGGGCTCCTGGGCTGCCTTTGATCCCCCCCATGTGGGAACGCTCTGCTTTGGAGCAGAACTGCAGCCCAGGCTTTGGGCTCCTGGGGCTGCCACCAGAGCTCCTGGGGCCATTTGCAGCCCAGCTGTTTCTGACCTCTTGGCAAACCTCTCTGGGGTTGTGTTTGCTGGATGTGTCTGCCCGGGAGCTCTGTCCTGCTTTGTTCTGGTGCCCTCACCCAGAGCACTGGCTTTCCTTTTTTAATGAGGAATTCAAGAGTTGCGGAGATTTCTGACTGATTGTGGCATTGAGGCAGGGGTTAACTGGATGAATTGAGAGCGTCTTGAGGGGAAGCAGGTGGGACAGCTCTCCACTGAGGATAAGTGGAAGGAACTGCTGGTTTTCCCTTTTCCTTTGAGTCAGGCAGGAACAAAGTCAGGAAGGTGAGAGCGGTCAGCAAAGATCTGTGCATGTTTATTGCTCATAAAAGCATTGTTTTATTTTCCTTATTTTCTGACGCAGCCTGAAAGAATGTCTTTGCTGTTTTGTTTTCTGTTGTGTTTTTTTCTATGGACAAGATTCAGTCTGAATCTTCCACTGTGATCAGATCAGACTCTTATTCATTTCCTGGTAGGACTTCATGACTTGTGGTACACTAAGATTGTGAAATGGGAAGATTTCAATGAGAAAGATATCACCTTGGTGATGTATGTCATTCCAGAAAGTTTGTGAAGAGTTTTATTTCTTATTCTCTCAAACTTGAAACATTTATTAAAAAAAAAAAAAGAAAAAAAAAGGATAATAGGTCAGAAAGGATGGTGATTATTTATCCCCACCTGAAATAAGTGCAACTATTAGTTTTGGCCAAATAAGAGAGTGCATCACCATATTTACTGCCACCAGAGCATTTTCCCTGCATGTGTTATATTCTAGGGAGTGAAAAGATGTAAAATAAATGTATAGAGGTGGATCTGTACCCTGAACCCTGAGCTCCACGAAGCAGGGAGGCTTTGCAGGCTGTCCCCTGCAGTCAGCCCTGGCAGGGTGACAATTCCTGTGACAATTCCTGTGCAGGGCTGGCTGGTCCCTCCTGGGGCTGTTCCAAGCCCTCGGGGCTGAAAGGAGGAAAGGAAGAAGGCACTTCTTGAAGAAAAAGAGCTCAGAAATGATTATTTGATTTTCCTCTGGTAACCAATCCTTCTGTTTCACTGGGTTTGCTGTTGCAGCAGCACTGGACTGCAATAGGATAATAAATCATAGAATTACTCTTTCTTTCTCTGGCTGGTGTAAATTTGCCTTGATAAGGGGACCTTGGCTCACCTGCCCTACCTGGGATGTGCCACTGTGTGCCAGGTGTTCACATTCAAACAGCTTTTCATTGCTGCTTTGATACATATCAAGGATTCTCATCACAAGCCATTGCTTCATAAAAAGTTCTAATGGGGTGGGAGTAAAACAACCCTTTATTAAATGGCATGAACTTCTGGATCTGAATTTAATAAAATAATAATTTATGATATATTTTTAGGGATAAGAGATTAAAGTGCATATTAATTAAATGAATAATGAAAACCTTTGTGAGATTCTCTCCCACAAGTTGCAAGTAGCTGTTTAATCAAATTCTTTCTATGGAAAAATGCATTTCATTATAAGATAATTAGCACATCTATTGTGTTTTTAATACAACTTGTGCTAAAGTGTGTTTGATCTGGTGTTTGCTCATGGCAATTAGCAGTGAAGGAATTGAACTTTTTTTGCTTTATTCCGGGCTCTGTAAATTATAAGTGCCATATCTGGGGAAAATGGATGTGATCTTTTGTAAAGCCCTAGATTAATCTTGGGAATATACTGGGGTAGTCATTAGCAGCAGCAAAAAGAGAAGGTGCTGCCTAAAGCTGCAAATTTAGGGGTGATTTTATTTTCTGGCACTGATGTGTTTTGCTGTGTCTGTCCTGTGCCAGTCCTGAGGAAGCTGGAGGGTTCCATATTCCAGGGTGTTCTGTACAGGTTCACGTTCTGCACAGGTTCTGCACAGGTTCAGGTTCTGCACAGGTTCTGCACAGGTTCAGGTTCTGCACAGGTTCAGGTTCTGTACAGGTTCTGCACAGGTTCTGCACAGGTTCTGCACAGGTTCTGTACAGGTTCAGGTTCTGCACAGGTTCAGGTTCTGCACGGGTTCTGCACAGGTTCTGCACGGATTGGCTTGGGTGAGTTGGTGCCTAGGCTGGGCTCCCTTGGAGGGTTTTTATGGCTGGGCTCACTGTGGCACAAAGCCTGATGTTGTCTGCTGAGTGGGACTCGTTAATGCACAGAAAATCCAAATTTGAGACTGGCTTTTATGTAGTAAAAAAACAACATAATACAGTACAGGAGTATAAAAAGAAACCTTCCAGTGCAAACATCATATACATTGGAAATGGATACAGTGTTCCTTAAAATAACTTTTAAAAAATCAGGCTTAAAACCAGCAATTCCAGGTAATAGAATCTGGCTGATACCTACCAAAGTACTTGACTTACTGCACTAAATAATTTCCTAACTAACTTTACCTGCCGATAGCCAATACCACAGGTACTGACAAAACCCTTAAACTGTAAGTGTTATTAGTTAGCATTCTTTATAATACACAAATATGTGGAACCCCTAGAGCACATACTGCTGGCTGGATTAAGCAAAACACAATGAGCCAATTCACAAGAAAACCAAGGCTGTCACCCCAAAATGTACTTTTTAAAAACAAAGGATAGGTTCTAAGGCTGATTTGCCCAATGGACAGAATTCTCTCAGTTTTCCTTCAGTTCATATTTGAAAATTTGAGTGATTTCATTGTTGATGTTGTATTAATGTCCAGCCAAGTATTGCACTGGACTTCTTACAGCAGTGAGGAGCAGTGTGAGACCATGATTGTGCATTGTGATTTCCTGCCAAGAAAACATTTCAGGGGAAGGGAGTGTGAACTGTAGATGATGTGAACAAGTAAAAACAAATTTGCGAGGTTCCACTATACTTGTTTAAGAAAGAAAAAAAAAAAAAAGATTTAATATTATTTGGTTAGCTACCAGATTTAAATAATCAAATCAACTAAACTAATACATACAGCTCCAGCACAGACCCTGCACAGTGGAGGATCTGTGTAGTAGGGCTCTGTTCCTGTTGGAGGCAACAGGACTCTGCACTGCTGGAAGCCAGAGACAGGCCATGGTCCCAAGGGACCCACTTTTCCCAAAAGGTTTTGGCTGGGTCCCTTCCAGTGTGGGAAGTTTCATTCTGGTCATTCTGTGGCTCTTCACAGGTGGGAGTCTGAGCACAGTCCCTTTCCAGAAATGTGGTGGCTGCAGCTCCAAACCTGCCTTACATTTGTGGTGCTTTTAAGCAGCCCAATGTGTGGGTGTGTAGCATTCTGGTATGGGAATCTACAGTATTTTCCTAGGTGGAAAAAACTCCTTTTACAGTACCTGCTTAGAAAAAAAGCACAACAGTTTCACAGTAATGAGGCCCTTCATTTTTTGTCCCTGAAAAAATGCTATTGCTTTAATAATGCTGAATAAACCCCCTATTCAACCTCTTTAGAAATCTAGAGAGACCTGTATTTCCATCTAGAGAGATTTACAGTGTTGGAGTCTTGACATTCCCCTGATCTCCACATTTCCTGCCCTACAGGACATGTTCCATTGAGTAACACTGAGATTCTATTTACAGAGAGAAAAAACAATTTTGCTGCTAGCTGGAGCAAATTCTAGCATGCCAGAAATGTGCCTGAAATTGTCATCAGGCTGTTAAAAATGACAGATGAAACCAGATTGTGTGTCTAAAAATCCTGTCTAATTTTATCTTGAGTAACTCATAGATGTAGTAGAAAACTATAAAGCAAAAATAATTAATAGAAGGGAAAATAAGGAAAAAATAATGCTTCTTTTTGAAAATGATGGAATAATTTCTAATACTAAGTGATAGACCATATGTTCCTCCTCTCTTCTGCTGGGTGAGCATAAGTGTGGAATATCAATAAAGATGTTGCAGTAGGGGCAGGCAAAGCAGCCAGCTGGAGATCCAGGGGGCTAAAACATCCCTTCCCAATGCAACTGAGCCTCTCTCTCCCAGCAGAGGGTGACCTTGGATGCATGTGGATGCAAACAGCACAGGAGGAGAGGATTGAGGGAGAAACTGGGGACAAAACCTGGAGAAGTGGGGAAGAGAGGGTGAGGAGGTGTGTTCTGGAAGACTTGAGCAGATCAGTGAACAGGAATTTTGGGGCAAAAAATGATTGTTAGCGAGGACAGTAGTGCTGGGGGAAGTTAATATAGGTGATCTCTGTATGTCTTTTTAACCCTACTGCAGGTTTTTTCCATGCCTATTTGAAATCCTTGAGGGAAGAGCTGTGAGTTCCTCTTTGGCCACTGGCAGTCTCTTGGTGTCAATCTGTAGTGGGAGGGAGAAAACTCATGGCTAGTTTGAGCTTAATACACAAAATCTTCACTTGGTTCTGATCCATACAGCTCAGCTAACATCTTGAACCTGGGTCCCCAGTCATTGAGAAAGTCATAGTCAATGTCTGAGTCTGAGGAGCCCGAGCCCAGAGAGCTGAGGGACTCCGCGATGGACTCGGCGCCTTCGTAGCCGTAGATGTGCAGGGTGTCGTAGGGCAGCAAATCTCTGTCGTTGTCAGCCTCATCCTTCTTCACCTCAATCATCATCTCCATGCCCCCAGCTCCAGGGGTGATGTTCCCAGGAGGTTTCTGGACCTGTGCATAGGGAGAGGGAGTGGGCTCTGCCTTGAGGCCATTCTTGCGGACGGAGTTGAGCACGGACACGTCGTAGCTGGTGGTGTCCATCTCGCCACCGCCTTCCTCGTCGTAGGTCACCAGCTGCTCGTGGATCTCTGCCACGCTCCTCCCCAGCCCACTCAGGTCCTTCTTGTGCCTCCTTCTCAGCAGAATCAGCAACACAATCACTGCAAAGGAAACTTAGATGAGCGCATGTGAATAGAGAAGTAAGGCATTAAAACAAATTGCATTTAAGATATGTAACATAGTCTGAAGTTTTTGGGGTTTTTTTTTGAGTGGTTTTTTTAACATATATTTATTTTAAAAATTTCTATTTAACTGTAAGATTTGTTGAAGGAGTTCAGTCTGGACAGAGATTGTCCCCCTGACTCTTGAGCTGGAATCACAAGTGCATGGTGTCACAAGGTCATTCAATCAACTACTGCCTTGAACTCTTAATGCCAAGCATCAGATGCTGCTTATGTGGTACTTGTAAAACAGGCCAGTTCTCAGGCAAGGAAAAGGTACTCAGCCTTCTCTGATAGATTTCAAATGCAGCAAACAGGCACTGGTCTGCTGATTTGTCACAAATGTATTTATGTTCGCTGTACTGCTTCAAGGGTTTCCAGACTAGTTCCTGCCATAGGAACCAGGAATCTTGTTGTTATTGCCCCAGCCCAAATTTCCTGTTTTATAGCTGTGTATGAGGCTGGTACCAGTAAATCAAGTATATTATACATGTGTGCAATAGCCTGTCTAGAGGAGTGAGCAGCTTTGCAGCTGAAGCTGTTCTAACAGGCCAGAGAGACGAGCACATGAGATGAATCACATAGGTACAGCATTTCTGGCTTTGTGACCATTTCATAGCCACAAAGCTTTTGTAGATCTCAGCTAAAGAAAGAACAAAACATCCTCTCACTGTGCTGCAGAGAACATTCCAAAAGTCAGATACTCACCAATGATTGTGAAGATGCAGATAAAAATTGCCACCAGTGCTTGTATGCTGACGCCAACCTGCTTTGCCCTCTCCTCACAGAAGGTGAAATTGCCTTTCTCATTGCACTTGCAGACACTGATGAGCAGAGTGTTTGTGCTGGTGAGGTCAGGGTCACCATTGTCTGAGATGAGGACAGGCAGGTAGTGGAATTTGACAAGTTCCCGATTGAACTGCCCATATTTGACAGTGATGTTAGCTGTGTTGTCTGGAAGAAGTAAGGACATCCCATTAGGTGATAATCTCCACCAGAAGTAAGGACATGCCATTAGGTGATAATCTCCACCAGATTGTCCTCACACATTACCAGTCAGCCTCTCACCCTTAGACAGTGCCAGCCTTTCAGGAACCCAGTGAAACTGTGGTTTCATTAAACATACTTTTTTTCCAGTATGTTGAGCCTTTAAAAATGTTACTTAGCTCAGCTGGACCAGCCACAGGTCAGTGCTGCAGCTTTTGTTCCCTGAGCCCTGGGGTCCTGCTCTGGCAGCTGAGGGAGGCATTGCAGGGATACACTACCGTAGTTCTCAATCAGGGAGAAGTTGCTGTCTTCTGTGGCCAGCGAGTATCTGAAGAAGCCTCTGGGAGATGTTTCATCCTTGTCAACAGCTGAAATCCTGACAATCACCTGCAAGGATAGAAGAGGTCACAGTTCTCAGTGTACATTGCCTCCAGTGATAGATAAAGCATGTGGGGTGTTTGAGCTGGGCTCTGTGTCCTGTGTAACCCTTCCATTTCAGGGCAGGACACAGGCACCTCAGGATACTCCTCTTCAAGTTTTTTCAGTTTCTGTTTTTTCTTTGTGGGTCTTCAAAAAGACCAGTTTTGCCTCTTCAAATTTTGTGTAATGAAAGCATGAAAAAAGCCTCATTTTTTAAAGACATATGGCTTGTTGAAGTGTCTAAGATGGTGTCTTCTGAAGTCCTCAGCCTACTCTGAGGTGTGACTGTCATTCCTGGAATGCCTTTGAGACTGCCATGCCTGAAGGACATGCTTAGGTTTTGAAATCTTCAACCTGCTGTACATTAGATGTATAAAATACAAAAATGTGTCTGGTTATATCCCAAAGGTATTTTATAAATTAAACTAAAGGTGAAATTAATACATTGTGTGTTCTATCAGATAGTTCAGGCAGTGGCAGTGTCCTGGTTCTGGCCAGGAAAGAATTATTTTTTTTTCCAGTAGCTGGGAGGGGGGCACAGTGGTTATTCTTGAACACCTCATGTCATTTCTGGGAGAGCAAAGGGACTCTCTTCCTGGAGAAGGGGTTCCTTCTGTTTGAGCAGGTGTGGTGGAGGGAGTGGTGGGATAATGCTGGTGCTGAGCCAGAGGGAGCATGTTGAGTGGTGTGCCTGCTCTGCACTGTCTATTTATATATACATATACATATATATATATATCTGTTATTTATATTGTTGCTATTACTGTTCATTTTCTTATCTCATTGCTGTTTCCAGTAAATTGTTCTTATCTCAGCCCATGATTTTCCCTTTTGTGCCTCCAGTTCTCCTCTTCATCCTAAATACACTAAACTGGTACCTCCCCTAAACCTTGACTCGAAGTGTCTTCAGCAAACAAATATTACAGTATGGGCTGAACACTTGTGTCTGAGGCCAAACATATAAATCCAAAATACCAACACTTGCCAAGTAGTAACAATTTGGATGTGCAGATCTGTGCACTTTGTGACTACAGGATAATGTTCCATGCAGCAATGTTTCTCTTACTAGTTTGAAATGGTTTCCTCCTCAGTATCACATTCAAGCATCTGTGTGATAGAACTGAGCTGCTGATTCTTGCTGTGCAAAGCTTGACTGTCCTTCATGGCTCAACTGTCAATACACAGATGTGAGAGCCTGGGGGGAGAGGAGCAGTGCAGCCCATGTGTGCAAGCAGATAAAAGTCAATATTCCAACAGTGCAATATCCTTAAGAGCTATTCCTGATGTTTTGGAAATCAGTGAAATAATCGGGTGTTTTGGCATGGAAACTGAGACTCACTTGTATTAAAAGACATCTTTTATTTGAACTGACAAGCAGTAATTCAGGTTTCAGAGAAATGCTCTCCCTGTCTCACCTTTCCAGGTGCAGCATTTTCACACACTCGGGGCTCCTCAGGAGAAACCAGCTCTGGAGCATTGTCATTGACATCATCCACGATGACGTGCACGTGGGCGTGGGACTCTCTGTCGGAAAGCCGGCCTGGAATGACAGCAGGGCACAGCTCACAGCCTGGAGTCCCCACCCACACCTCGTGCCCCCTTCTGTGCCTCACACATGAGGAACATTTTCCAGCTCCATCACAACTGAAACTTTTCCTCTTTAGATATTCCTCCCTTTAGATATTTTCCTAAAACCTCTCGTAGTGGTTAAATCATCAAGGATTTTTCAGGAGTAAAATGACAGTAGATTATGGCTTTCCTGATTCTTCCCACTGCATGCTGATGGATTGAGCATTGTTCTCTGGCACTAAAGCAGCAGGCACAGCACATGTCTATATTGTGAAATATCAAACCAAGCTGGGACTGGCCTGCTCCACTCCCTGGAGCTCGGCAAAGCCAGGAGTCAAATCTTAAAATGATCTCTGACCTATTTGTAGGGACTTGTTTGATTGGGAAGGTGATGATGCAAACGAAGCACTCCTTTCATTCCTAGCTCAGCAGGAACAGGCTGTCAGGTTGTGCCTCTCCCTTTTGACAGCCCTGCTGGAAAGGTGTACCCGGATTTCTTTCAAACTGGGAAATGGGTGGCACTTACCATCTTCAAGGATCTCCACAGCTGCCACAGTGATGTTGTATGAGGAGCTGAATTCTCTGTCCAGAGGCTTGGGAAGTTGAATAACTCCGTTATTGGATACCCTGACGTAGTCTCCATTAGGATTTGCTCTACGCTGAATATATCTGGATTTTGTTTAAAACAAGATACGTCAATGCACGGCTGGTAATGCTGTGTTTCATTTCATTTCTTCTCAGAGGAAGGTCAGAGACTTCTTGTGTGACAAATTGCATTAATATCTTGACCAGGAGGGCTGAGAATATTGCCCTAAAACCATGCAAGCTGTGACAGTGAAATACATCTGTGGGAAGAGTTTCTGTATTATGATACTTCGCTCTTTCTGAAGTCTGTTTTCTTCTCTAAACACATGATTGAGAGAGCTCTTACAATAAAAAAAATAACAATAAATTATAATAATGTAAAAATATCCAAGTTTATATTTTTTTCCCTAAATGTACAAATGTTTTATCAGTAAGTCCATGTGGTAATGACAGGGGTAGATGAAATTTATGTTCAGCTTTTGGTGAGCATATATATCCATGGTTGCAATGCTGGAAAAATTAAATTGGATTATCTTTTGTTTTGTTTGGTAGGCAGATTCTAAAAAAATAGGGCCTAAGTCTGGGTTCTTTGTCAAATTCTTGGTGCTATTAATGGATTCTGCACTTTCAAGTAGAATTGCTAAAGCTGGCGTTGTCTTACCTGATTTTCCGTTTAGCTGCGTCGGGGTCCTCGGCGTGAACCGAGCCGAGAGTTTTCACCTCGACATGGTTTTCCCTCACCTTGAACTCGTAGGGGAGTCTCCTGAAGACAGGAGGCTCATCCACATCCGTGACCTCGATGACGACGCTCGCGATGCTCCGGGGATTGCCGGGCTTGAAGTGCCGCAGGTTCACGGTGGGGTCTGTGGCCTCGATGCTAAACCTGTATTCTGACACTGCTTCGAAGTCCAGGGGCTAAAAACAAAAAGTTACAGATATTCTTTCATTGGTGATGTCTAAGCAAACTTTCCATTGGCTCTCTGTGCAGATTTAAGATCTGTGTTTAATTCAAGTTTGGCAATGTTACCAAATTTCATCTTGGCTGGACCCGTAGGAGAGCATTTCCCAGCTGAATTTCTCTACCATAGCGTGGCTCAAGGTACCTCTGGTGTGGAACAGATTCATCCAGTAGTTTAAGTTTGGCAAAATAATTTCTTTTGGGTTAAATAATTGTCTTTTTATAATGCTGTAACTACCAAAACTTGGTGAGCTCCTGTCCCCCAAAGGCTGGGGAAGAGATTCTCCTCTTGGCCATGCTTTGTGTTCTGAAGGCACTCAAGGCAGACTGCAGATCTGCACTGGCTGACAGCTGGGGCATTCAGTGAGAAATGACATCCTCTTCCCTGTTTTTCCAGTTGCCTGAGACTAAAAAAGGAATCACACAATGGGAGGAAGGCCAGGAGCTCGGGCAGTAAGAAATGATCCTTTCAAAGTTTCCTTTGTTCTACCACCTGAGATTCTAAAAGTGCTGAGATTCACAGCAGTTATGGTGACCCTTGTTTTCCTTTTTGGGCAGACAGTGCAAGGGGAAGTGATGGGACTTATCCAGCAGCTGACATTTTATCTCACATGGCTGTGTATTTAAAATTATGAGTATGCACGGCCAAAATCCCACTGAAAACAGGGTGAGCTTTGCCCACTGTGTGCTGGAGGAAGAGGCGGCTCCAAATCCCTCAGGGAGGGTGTGAGGGGTCTGTGAGTGCTCCTCCTCTGGGCAGGCACTGCATTCCCCAGCTGCACCCAGTGAAGGAGAGCTGCTCATACCCAGTGTGACCACAGCCAAGGATTTTACTGACAGCCTTGAAATCCTTGGTACTGTTTTTCCTGAAAGTTTTCTCTTCTTAATGACATTTCTAGTCTTAGCTGTTACAGAGAGACATTTGGAAGGGAAAAACACATTCCTGTCAATCTGAGGATTACAGGAGCTGATTTATAGTCCTTTCTCCTCTTTTTTTTTTAACAGCAAGTCAATGAAATCAATTAAGTCTTGGTTTGGCAATGCTCTGCAGCATCCCTTGGTACAAATCGTGTGGGTTTGAGAATTTAAAAAAAACCAAAGAACAGACCCTAATAAAGGCTTTGGAGAGTCTTAAAGACATAAGAAATTAGTGGGAAAGCTCTTAAAAAAAAAGCTTTTTTCTCACCTTGAGGAAACCAAGGGAGCTGTGGCTCAGATTGGAGCAAATGCCAAACTGCAAAGAGACTTTAGAAAGGAGGTGAGGTGGACTTGTTCACATTTTCTGCTTTGGTTTCAGGTGGGCTTCAGAAGGGAAGGATTCTTTGACTTGGCCAGTTGGTTCAACTCTTAAATCACTGTCTCTTTGAAGCATCCAACCACTTGAAGTTTGAGAGGAACCCAAAGCACCTAACCTGAATATCTGACACAGCCCCCACTGCCCTCTGCAGTAATTCTGGAGTTTTTCAGGTCTGGAGGTTGAAAAGGAGTAGAAATCACCAGCTCTTCTCCCAGAGCTCAGAGAGCTGGTGTTCAGGATCAATATATTTCATGCTGACTTTCATGTGTTTCCTTTTTTTCCTGCAGCTAGTCCTAGACCAAAAAATCACTTGTTACACATGGAAAACCACAAAATCATCTTTGTTATGGGGAAAAGTACCTTCTTTGGCCTAATGATTCCTTCATTTGTGTATGGATTTGCTACAATGTCAAAGGTGTCCCTGAACTCTCCTTGGATAAAGCTGTATCTTGTATTTCTGTGCTGTGGTTCATCAATATCTTCTACTTTGACTCTGCCAACTTCTCCTCCTACTGAAACGTTTTCAGGAACTTTAAAGTGAAATGATGCTGTTAAAAAAAAGGAAAAATGCATTAGGTGTGTGTACATGGAAGTTAGAACTCAGTTAAAACTGTTCTTACTTAGCAGATGCACATAAAAATATTTCATTGAGAATTTAGCATTGTATATATCTAAGCCATGTGAAAGCATAAATAATACCCCAAATTGTCAAGATCTTTAGCGAAGGGATGAAATTAATACTGATTTTTGTTTTCAGTTCGAGGTGAAAAACTGGCTCTGGCTGAAACACAGAAGAGCTTCTGAACATGTAAAGTTCTTTTGGCCATTTTTAAGGAAAGCTGAGTTGTGCAGGACCGTGAGCTGAGCTCGTTGTGCTTTGGCAGCCCTTGGCTGCAGGGAGGCGCAGGGCTGGGGGCACTCACAGTGTTTGAACTCTGGGGAGTTGTCATTGATGTCGGACAGAGCGATGATCACCGTGGCTGTGCTGGAATCCCCAGAGAAACCCGGAGCATCTTTGGCTTGAACAACAATCTCGTACGTGGACTTGGTCTCTCTGTCTAAGTTAGGCTCTTTTGTATAAATCACACCTGTGAAAAAATAATATTGGATACAATTAGATTTTGCAGCACATCCAACATCTCTTCAATTTTGGTGGCAAATTTTTATCTTTTTTTATCTCCACACATTCAACTTTAAGTACCAATCTTACAGTGGTATTTTTCAAGAAATGATATAAATTTTTCTTCATGATGGAATATTTAGGAGTGCTCATGCAGAATATTCCTTTTAATGGCTCTTTAACCTCTTTACCTGCTTTATTTACTCTAGCAAACTAGTGTGGTTACAAAAGATACTGACATTGGTTTTAAAACTGGGCAAAATTTAAGCTAGGAAGTTAAGGAAAGCGAATGATTATTGATTACTGAATGCTGCTTCAGAATTTGTGTATTCCCTTTTCATGTTTGGTCACTGGAACAGTATCTATGCTAAACTGAAAACATGAACTCAGCTCCTGGTTAATCCTTCCAGAAGTGGGAAAAAATGACCTTTTATCTCCTCGTTGTGTTCATGGCAGCTGATATCCTGGTTTTATGAGTTCATTTCCAGATGCAGACAGTGGCATTGTGGAGTGTGAATGAAAAACCTTTTAAATAATGTTTAAAATGATATTTTTGAATGATTATTCCTCTTTTCCAGAATGAAAAGACCTTAAAACTGTGTTTTCTTCAAAAGGTAGGGTATGGACAAAGTGTAAGGATATATGTGTGTCTGACTTACCAGAGTCATCGATGGTGAAATATTCCCCTCCTGTGGTGACTTCGTAGGTCACGGTGGCATGACCTGACACTGTGGGGTCATCAGCATCCACAGCTGTCACCTTGGTGACTGAGGTTCCTAGAGAAGGATTTTCAAGGTGCATATTACTATAAGTGGTGCTTTTCAAGGCCAGCCATGAGGGGAGGCGGGTGCTGGAGGACTCACCCACTGGTGACATTTCTGGGACGGAGCCATTGAACACCTTGTGTACGAACACGGGGGCGTTGTCGTTGATGTCATACACCTTGATGATGAACCTGGAGGGGCGCTCCAGGGACCTGTTGTTTGTCCTGTCGATGATGAGGGCTGTCAGCTCATACTCTGCCTTCTTCTCCCTGTCCAGCCTCTCGAAGGCATAGACGTCCCCGCTGGTCTCCTCCACCTTGAAGATGGTGTTGGCGAATTCGCCCTCGATGATGTACTTGGCGTTCTTGTTCCTCACGCTGGATGTGATCTGGGAGCAAAGCGTGGTTCAGGGGGATAAAGGTGGGGCCTGGCAGCTGGGTGCAGCAGTGTGTCCTGGAGGATTCACACAGCCAGGAATGCCTCACCCCACTGGGAACCCTCAGGACTTGTGCTGTCAGCTGGGGTAGCTCTGAGCAGCACCACAGCAGCAGCTGGGCCCGTGGGATGACACTTGCACCCACACTGAAACTTCCTTGCTTATATAGAACAAAGCTTTTTTAAAATCATACCTCATATTTCCTAAAGGTTTCAATTGTTCATGCAGCCAACACTTACAAATAATTAACTGCCTTATGTCTGAAATAACATGAGCCACCTTCAGTCTGAGTTACTTTTGTTTGCAGTTTACTGGACCTGCCAGGGGTTTTTGCTCAGTTTCACAGGATTACAGGACGAAATCTGTATTCACAGCTCCTGACATTATTCAGCATTAGCCTCTATTCCTTAGCATTTAGCAGAATTCCTGCCACAGCTGACAGCTTTCTTGTGCTCAGTCACATTCAATCCCTTAATAGGCAGTTTTTAGGCTCATGGTATGACAGGAAGGTTACATTTCTACCCCACAGATTTTAAAATTTAAGGTTACATGCAGTGAAAAAGGGATGTGAGAAGAGGAATGAGCATTAATCAGTTTTAAAATATAATTTAATCAAATTCTAAATGCTTTTTCACACTAGTTGATCTGCAGATAACATAATGATACTTCCCTTTCTATACCCTCACACATACAGGGACACTGCTAGAAGATTTAAACCCCAATTTTCCATGCACTATATCAGTATTCTTATTTCAGCCAGCTAATTATCAAGGATTGCTGGGTTTGACCAAGTATTTCCTTTTGTTACTGATGTTATTATAAATGTCACCTGTTGGGTGTTCAGGATTTGATTTATCCTGTAATTGTCATTTACTGTTGAGCATTGTTTAAATTTCGGTTTTCTCTCTTGAAATGTGTCATTAATATTTCCACCCCTCATTCCTTAATCATGCTTCTGGCAGCTGGGACTGCTGGAGAGCAGTTCACAACTCTGGAGAGGCCACATGAGAGATAACCCCACCCTTGTCTCAAGGATGGGATAGTCTGTGCCTTTTTTCTCTGTTTCTGTGTACCTATTCAGTGTAAAAAGCACAAACCTCTCAGAATGCCTTTCTGGTGCTGAGGACAAAAGGAGAGCACTGAGGTGGTGCAAGATAAAATCCAGATGTGTCAGCACACTCCTGCAGCACACCCAGCCCTGCCTTGCTGCTGCTGGGGCCTTTCTTTGAAGGGTTAATCAAGGGCTCAGTGCTGCAGGAGCCTTCAGGAGATTGTGCTGCTCAAACAGCCAGAGCTGGGCAAAGAGAATTACTCTTATGTAGGACAGCTCCAGGAACAGAAGCTGCTCCTCAGTCTGGGGCTGAGTTGCTCTGAAATGAGGCAGAGATGCCCCGTGGGAGCTGAGAGAGCCCTGTGGGCCCTGTGCTTTCTCTGTGGTGCTTTTTTGGCAGCCCAGAGCAGCCAGCAGGGCCTGTGGGACTCTGCTGGCACAGCCCTGACAGATGTGAATGCTGCACAGGGCAGGGGGACGCTCAGCTGCATTCATCTGCAGTGCCACTGTGCCTCCCTTTGGGAGACTGCACTGGGAGAACTGTCCCTGGGCATGTGCAGTGCATGATTGGCTTTTATGAGCACTGCCCTGAGGAAAAGGAGTTTGCAAGCAGGTCAATGCTCGTTAGTATTTTTACAAATTCTTTGCTTTCGCTTTGTGCAACAATATTTTTGATTGTGTAACAGTATTTCGAAACACAGCACTCGTGTTTTGAGTACAAGCTGAGAGATGTAAATTGTTATTTTTTTTATTTGCTGATTTTTATTTTTATTTGTTGATCTCTGAGGTTTCTGAAAGAATCTTGTTGTGCTGCCAGAAAAATCCTGCCATGCATCAGTCACCAGACTTCCTTCCTAACCATGCACCTGCAGGTAATGTGGCTGTTCCTGCATTTGGAATCTCCAGACCTGCTATTCCCTTACATTTACTTGTATTCTTCAAAGGAATTAAAATTCCTATGGCACTGTTCTTCATTTACTCTTTGCCCACATTTTGAAGATTTTAACATGTTAATAAGTAGGTATTAAGTACCATTTCTATTTCCTTTTCATTTCTCCTGCCTAGACTGCAAACAAACACTGCTTTTCAAGATCCTCATTTGCTATTTTTAGTCATTGCTGGCAGGTTGCTGCTTACCTTGCCAACATGGTGTGGCAGAGGTGTATCAAGCTCTTCTTGGATGTGCAATTGGTTCCATATCCAGTCTCTCTTCTGGCGTTTGTGGCTGACATCATTTGAACAAAGGTTTTCGGTTGATTTCTGACTTCTTCCATCAGCAAATGCTGGGGCCAAGAACAACGAGAAAAGTAGAATAAGGTGGCTCATCTTCTTCTGTAGCCTAGAAAGTAATACAGAAATGCAAAAATATAAATAACAACAGAATCAGAGTCAGCAGATGGAGCACACGTGGAAGTGCAAATGGACATTCCTTCTGCAGGGAAGTCTGATCACTTTGTTCATTTGCCTCAGCATCAAAATTTGAAGGCTTCTTCTTTCTATGAAATAGTTTTAGCTGGATGAAAACTGTAAAAAAACAACAGAAAGTATTTCAGTTAAATAAAAAGTGAGCTTTGAATGCTGGTGGAAGAGCCAGCATCCCCCTGAGTGGCTGCCACTGCTCTGAGAGCACATCCAGGGCTGAGCTCCCCACTGTGCCCAGCGCCAGGGCAGCCTGGCACCATGGTTCAGCTCCAGTTAGCTCCACTGGAAATGGAATGTTCAGGCCTGACAAAACCAAATGCAGTGTTCTGACATGCCCTGACACAAAATATGCTGTAGTCAATATGTTCCTATGGAAAAGATTGATTTAGAATAAAATCTGGAGGTTTTTTGGTGGAAAACGTCATTAGTGTGAAATTTTCAATCAATTCCAAGTACAATACAGCAAATTATCTTTCTTTAAGGGATCATCTATTGATTCAACTCCTTGTATTCTGAAGTTTTTGGAGACTCACATAAAGTTCCTTTATCCCCTATTCCCAGAATTTACCATCTGAAAAATGATAATTTGTGAAATGATTTTCGGGTGAAACCATATTTTTGCATCCTGTGTTACTATTAGCAAACTTTAGGCCTGACTTTCATATCAGAGGAGTTATTTTAATGTTATCAAAGCTGATTATTTTCTTCCTAAATTTCCCATTCCCGATATAAAGGACTGTCAGGGAACTTTAACACTCAAGTAATCAGACTTTAAATTGCACATAAATGACTTTCCATTAGCTTTTAGGAGCTGTCAGCATGCACATCAAAAATAAACCCACTAATTGTGATGAGAAGTTGACATCACACAGGCTGCTGGATGTGAGATTAAATTAATATTTTCATCAGGAAGGTGCTGAGACGTTTCCAAAATTACTCTTTGGTAACCAGGCAATCAGTGTTATCCCATGGTGCAGCATCAATGTCAGTTAAAAAGATTTTATTTACCATGAAATGTTTCTCTGCTGTACTTTTCTTTCCCTCACATTGTTGTACATAACCTGAGAATGTTCCTCCTTTGTGGCTGGGTAGGAAGTGAAGAAGGTGCCTTTGAATTTGCTTTTTGGTAGATAAGCTGTGTTTGATACAGTTTTCTGGATTCAAACAAAGCCTTTTGATTTAGATAGTTTTTTCTATTCTATGCCCTTAGCTTGACTTTTAATATTTTTAGAAAAAATGAGTATAATTTAGTTGTTTTTCTATACTTTATTTGTGTAGATGGACAACTGGAAACTGGAAGGCAGAGATATGATTCTGCTGTGACTGCATAAGTCTGACTTTTATCCATAAAACTACAAAACACAATAACCAAAGGAAGCCATTGGCCAATGCCAACCAGCACAGGCTGTGGTTTGGCCAAAGAGCAGACTGAAGTGTTTAAAGAGCCTTTTTCTCTGGTTCCTGTGCTGAGTGGAGCTCTCCTGTGAGGCTGAGCTGCTGCCTGGGAGTTTTAAACCAGAAAGTGCTGACTGAATCTATTTACATGAATGTGCATTTCAGCTGAAATTTAGCTGCCCCTTCCACTCAGCATGTCCATCTTTGTGTTTGTAGATTTTAAGGAGGATTCAATTCCTTTAACTCCTGATTAATGGGTTCCTTGTTCATATTTGTCCAACCCCCCTGGGAAGCGGATTGTTCCTTTGGCAGCAGTTTGGAGGTCCCTGGCTGCCCTCTGGCACTGCAGCTCAAACACAGACTGAGGTGGGAGAGCCTCTTGCAAAAACTGATCTCTGCTTCACCTTTGGCAACTTTCAAGCTGCTCATTTTGGGAAAATGACAGTGCACTCTGGAGCTCTTTGCTTGCTCTTCTCTAGGGACAAGAGCAAACTCCATGGGAGTGCCTTGCCCCATAGGACAGGCTGATCCTGAGGACACTTTCCCCGGGACAGGCTGATCCTGAGGACACTTTCCCCAGGACAGGCTAATCCTGAGGACACTTTCCCCAGGGCACCATGCCCATTTTCCACGTGGCAGCCCTTGCTGCTGTCCCTGGGTTCCTCACCATGCTCAGGAGTGCCCGTCCCTGGCAGCACACACACAGCAGTGTGGGCAGTGCTGCCACGGGGCTCACTCCTGTGGGAAGGGCACTTTCCCTGGGTGCCAGCTCCTGACAAGCTGTGCTAAATGCTCTTTTCTGGCCATGACAGTTTCCCTCCCCAGCAGCTGTCACCCAGAGAGCCAGAGGCAGCAGCAGAAGGGGACATTGCCATGCCTGAGCTCTCCCATGGAGCCAGGAGTGAGAACATTTCTGAGGCACAACAGGGGCTGTTAACAGGTAGGATCAGCTTTCCCTTTTTTTTTCCTGTAGGGATCAGCTTTTCCTTTCTTCTGTGTCTGCTGGGCAGCCAGGACTGAGGGATGGGGATCAGGTGCATCCCTGGAAGCCAGGACCCCCCAGTTTCCAGCCCGGTGGGATGCAGGTGGATCTCTGGGATGCTGCCACGAGTCCCTGCCCTGCTCTGCCCCTCACAGCTCCCTTATCCCTCTGTCCTGGCTCATTAGCCCAACAGCTCCAGCTTCTTTGAGTCTAATCAGGCACCATACATGTTGCTGAAAGTTAGCAGGGAGTGGTTTATTCAAGCAGCTGAGTTTCTTGCTGTGCTCTTAAATTTTCTTCCAGCAAATGATGGGTTCTCCCACCCATATTATTCATTTTATGTGTTGAATTATTTTAGCAAATAACTCTTGGTCTGCAAGGTACTATAGACAGTTAACTGAGAAATTCTGGTATTCAAAGTGATTTGTGTGACACATGACTCATATAGTGCAGTTTCTTCTTCCAGACTGGGAGTAATTATTAAAAAATGTTGGGTGGAGATACAGACAATACTGTACTAATTAAAAGTTTGCATTTTACAGGTTGTTTTGGCAAGTAATCAACCGTAAAGGTGATGAACAGCTGATATAAATATAGTCTTCACATAATGAAAACACATTGGATGAAATATTCTTATGAATATTTGTGTGTGGGGTTTTTTTTTCCTGCTATTTGCCTCTCACCTAGTTTACTTCTAACTCTAAAAGTGTATATTAATCCTCATGCAAGGTTAGTAGTTTAGCTGGCAGAGAAATTTGTTCTATGCTTGCATGTTAAACAAAAGTTAAACCAGGCTTCTGTACAGAGATTTTAGGACATGAGGGACAGTTGCCTCTGAAATGATTTATTTTCCTGGCCAATCATACTAAAACCTTATGCTTATCTTTGAGAATTTTTCAGCATCCAAAAAACCCCAAATGGATAATGTAGAGTGGTGATAATGAACATTCTGAGAGAGAAATTTGGTAAAAGTGGCACGAGATATACGAATACACAAGAAATCCAACACATTTTAAAAGGGTCATGTCTGTGTTGTTGAGATAATTTGCATAACTGGTTGTGAGAAAGGCTGGAAACTAAAGATTATTTTCTCTTACTGGAATCTGAATGATTCCAGTAAGAATCTAAATGATTCATCTAAATGAAAATTAAAAAACCCCATACAAAAAAAATTAGTCTTCCTCGGAGCAAACGGCACTGAAAAATTATTTTTCAGATGGAAAGAATGTACTTTGATACACTATCTAAACACCTCCAAAATTGCTGTGCTCAATGAAACCATGGCAGATACAGAGAGCAGAACCTGACCTGGTCTCAGGGAGCAGAATGACTCTGAGCAGCCTGGCCATACAAAATCCATTTTAACTTTAATTTCTCATCTATAGGATGGGTAAGACTAAAAGTAAATGTGTGAATGCAGCAAGACCTAAGGAACAGAAAGTTAGCACACCAAACACAGGAGGGGAGAAATTATCTTTTTCCTTTGCAGTGCTGTAGTTTTGTGAGTAGACAGAACATTATTAGAAGAAAATAGCCTTAGCAATACTTAATGCAGCCTTTCAGGGGCCACAGAGGGCTGTGCAAACCCGGGCTGATAAAGCTCCTCGTGTCTCTGCCAGCCCTGCAGGCAGATGAAAACCACTGTCTGTTCCAGAAGGGGCACTGGAGCACAGAGCACTGAGATGTGTCTGTGGTGTCCTGGCAGGGACCAGAGTGACAGCGCCCTCAGGTTCTGCTGTCCCCATTCCCTCAGCCCAGAACTGCTGCCCATGGCTGTGCCCAGCTCCAGGGCTGCAGCAGGACGTGTCCCCAGCTCTGTCCCCAGCTCTGTCCTCAGGTGTGTCCCCACTGTGTCCCCACTGTGTCCCCACTGTCCCCACTGTATCCCTGCTGTGTCCCCACTGTGTCCCTGCTGTGTCCCCGCTGTATCCCCACTGTGTCCCAGCTCTGTCCCCGCTGTGTCCCCGCTGTGTCCCCACTGTGTCCCAGCTCTGTCCCTGCTGTGTCCCCGCTGTGTCCCAGCTCTGTCCCTGCTGTGTCCCCGCTGTGTCCCCACTGTGTCCCTGCTGTGTCCCCGCTGTATCCCCAGCTGTGTCCCAGCTCTGTCCCTGCTGTGTCCCCGCTGTGTCCCAGCTGTGTTGTTACCTCTGCTCCCGTTCCCCTCTGTGCCGCTGCCGGGGCTCCCATGGGACAGGAGCTGAGGGCACCCGGTGACAGCAGGAACTGGGGAGCTCCTCAAACCCCAGTGACACTGAGAACAGCTGCCTAAGGAAGTTGTGCAGTTTTGACTCAGAGGAATCAATTTTTTTTTTTCCCTTTTTCGGATGTACCGTGTCTTGGGGCACAACTCGGTGTTTCTGTGTCTGTCACATGTCCCAGCAAGGCACAGCTGTGCTCCTTCCTGGGAACACTCTGCTGCTTGTTCCTTTCCAGGTTCTTGAGCTGATTTCAGCAGGCCTCGTGCCTGACTACCTGGGGCTGAGTTCTGATTGTCCTTGGGTCGACTCTGTGCATGTGAGAAGTGATTTCCACTGATGACTGAACAGTCTGGAGTGCAAATGCCTGCCTGGAACTGGTTCTAAAATGCCATTTTGTATGCAATGATGGTACTTTGAAGCAAATAGCCACTGTGATGACTAAACAATCTGGAGTGCAAATGCCTGCCTGAAAACTGATTGGAAAAATGACGTTTTCTACTTGGGATAGCACCTCTGAATGAACAGACACTTGAGCAATATCTTAAGCAAACTTGCTTCTTTTAAAATATCAGTGTTGTGAGAGCACTCGTGCTGCATTTGGTGCTGCTCAGTTCTTGGTGTTGATGCTGCAGCAGGGTATCAACACAGGTGAGGACATAATTCAGCACTTCTCCTTTGGGCTCCTCATATTTTCTTTCCAGGGAAAAGGAGAATTAATTCTAATCTGAAATGGCTTTGTGATTTGAGCTTCAAGTTTCTGGTAGGCCTGGGGGGAATTTATTAATCATTGTTTTTCCCTGTCCAGAAAGTTTCTCCTGGATGATTGAAAATACAACTTTACCTCATGGGTGGATGGAGTCCTCAGCTAAGACAAATTTCTCTTTTGGAAATGAAAAAAATTGACTATAAAATATCTGTAAACACTTCCTTTGTATACATTAAATGTTTATTGCCTTGGTGGAAAGCAGGCAGCCAAATTGTGCTCCAGGTCTTTCTGTTATCTCAGATACAGAACCGGGAAGAAAATGAGGGAGGCAAGACTTGGTTTGGTGGTTTTTTTCAATTTTTTCCTTATTTTTATCCTCCTTTTCTTTTTCCTTTTTCTTTTCTTTTTCTTTCCAAAGAAGCAGAGCCACTCTCCAAGTCAGTGAGTGACAGCCTGTGCCCTACAGATGGGTGAGCAGCAAAAATGGATCTTCCCAGGAGCCCTCCCCGCGATCCTGACAGCCCTGCGTGCATCTCAGCGAGTGACCTGCTGGTTCAAAGTGCTGCAGTGAATCTGAGAGAAGGCAGAATGAGAGCTGCAAATCAGAAATGGATGGTCCAGGAAGATTTTGGTGGTAAACAGAAAGAGTGAGGAAGGAAGATCCCTTTTGTTCCTTGCTGATAAATCTGACTGAGTTGGGAGGGTCCTGTCAGACAGGGCAGCACCAAGGCCCAAAATCTCAAAGGTGCAAGGATTTTTAACCTTTGCTGGTTTCTCTCAATTTCTAGCTAACTTTCTCTTAATATTCATTTTCTTAAAATTAAAACTTTCATTAAAAATTTTCAAAAGCATATTTGCAGTTTGGAGGGCGCTGTCTATGCTCCTGCCCGATTTGTATCTGATAAAGAATGGATACAATTCTTTATTGAATGTGTGTTTCTGGTGTAGGTCCAGATTCAATTTCCTGTTCACAAATACACATTTGCTTGGCTTAGATCTTGATTTCCTTTACATAATACCTGCACAGCTCAGAATCAGCTCTGAAATTGGCTTCTGTTAGAATTCAAGAATACCTCAAAGAATCTCTGTTCCTGGGGATATCTGGGAGAGATGGGCTGATAGATTGTGCCTGGTTGTCCTGCATTGTTTTGGTACCTGTAGCCTTTTGTGGATAGTGTTAATTTCAATATGTCTGGGGATCTGAAACACTTCTGTTTGTGGAAATGAATCCCTTACATGATCTAATAAAAGAAGACCTGGAGAGTCTGTACAAAATTGTGCAACTTCCACATAGGTCAAGAAAATCTAGGACTTATTTTTCTGGGTCATGACAAAAGTGTTACCCAAGAAAATGAGGGGCTGCTCCTCCAGGTCACGTGCACAAGCTTTGATTCCTATTCTCATTTTTAATCAAATAATTTTCCTGTCAATCTGTAGCAATCTGTTTTTTAGCAGAGTTTCTTTCTTGTAAATCTGGTAATTGAGAAGCAAATTAAATATATGTTGATGTTTCAGTTACTGGACTGTTCATGGACCTTAAGGAAGGACTATTTTTGGACTAGATAAATTAATAATTCTTGAATGACTTCTGTTGTTGAAATGACAACAGAACTTGGCTCTTGAACTGAGGGTTGTTTGCTGTGGATGACAGATGTGATGGAGGTAAAACAAGGCTTTGGAGTCATTAAAATGAGCAGAGACAGTACAGACTTCCTTCTCATCAGATTGGTGATGCAGCTAATTGTTGTTTTAGGGAATGACTTGTTTTTCTGTGACCATCCTGGTATGTCCAGCAAGAAATCCCATCTTGGTCAATCTGCTGGCCTTGTGCCCAGAAGGGAAGCGGAGGTGAAGGTCTGTCAGAGGCACACTCAGTCTGAGGTGAGCTTTAACAATCCTCCTCATTCCCCACTCTCAGCAGGCAGGTCTGTCTCCTGCCAGGGGCAGAATCCCTCAGGATCACGTTGGGTGTCCCCACAGCAGCTGTAGAGACACTTGAGAGCTGATGAGAACCCGTTTGAAATGGGACACATACGAAGCATGAAGCACTGAAATATTCTGGGGCTGCTGGAGGCTTCTGACTCTTTCTCCTACAGTCACATAATGTTTACTTTCCCTGAAGTATTCCCAAAATGGATTAGAGTCCTTTAAATAAGTGGTATTGTCCAGTCTGCCCATGCACAAAGCCTTTTACTTCATGTACAAATATATCAGTCCAAAATACAGCAAGGAGTAAAATGTGCTTAAGCACAGTGCCCAGGATAAACACAGCTGCTGAAATATTTGTGATTAAATTATTAAAGCAATTTTTGATCTTGTTTCATAGCAAATAAAAATATCATCATAAACAGAAAATTTTGGCTTTCCCTTAGCTGTTGACAGCATTAATCCCATGGAGTTTAAGGTCCCAACCTACTCTGCTGTAGCTTTTTCCAGCCTCTGGTCCCTGGGAGCAGGTTTGTGAGGGCTGAGGGAGAGCAGGGCTGTTCTGGTGTTAGGGAATGTGCTCAAACCCACAGGCAGAGTTTGGGGGTTGGCACAGAGTATTCTCACCTCATCATCCCTGTCACACACATTCTGTGCTCTCTGGTTTAGAGCATTCCATTTATTACAATCAGAAATCCCACAATACCTATGACTGCTATGATTTATTCACTTGGCAGATGCTGCAGGGGTGAAACAAACAATCAAATGACACAAAATTTGCTCTTGGCCACATGTCTTGTGGTGACAGTTGTCAAGTGCTTTTGAAGCCAGAGCCATTGTGGGGGTTAACTCTGGGTTAAGTGCAGCCCTTCTGCTCTGAAGCGAGCTGATAAGATGGGTGGGATCACCCTGCACGCATAGTTTGGAACTGCAGACATTTCCCTCTCTGAATTCCTTGTCCAAGATAAAGAGGAAGATACCTCCCATCTGGATTAATTATTGATACAGGCAGATGTTGAAAATAGTGATGAAGTGCCAGTGTTGCAGACAGGCAAAGAACTCATTCCTTTCCTTGCATCCAAAAGCAGATTGCAGGGATGCTCAGGTGGGCTCCCCCTGGGCAGGGGCTCTCTCTCAGTCTCACTGACACATTTGCCTGGCTGTAGATCCAGCTTTTTTCCTTCCTTCCTCTGAGCCAATTTCCTCTTGCTCATCCCAAACGGGGGTGGCTCAGTGGGACAGAGAGTGCAGGAGTCTCCCTGAGCCCCCTCATCCCCAGCACCCCCCTCTGATGCTGTTTGATTTTGGGGGAGCAGGAGGACAAGAGAATCCTACGAAAATTATTTGCTCATTCCAGTGCAGAAATGGAATAGTTTGGGCATCTTGGAGGTGTTTGTGATCACTGAAAAGATTTCTGCAGCCTCTCTGACCAGCTTTGCTCCCTACAATAAATGGTGTGCACCTTTCAGACTGGCTCTGCTTTGGGGCTTCCCCTGCTTGGCTCAGCTCTACAGAGCTTGGCTGAAGCTGCCACTGGCTGTTCCAGAGTTTGGCCAAGCTGCAAGAATACAAGGTACAAATAAGAATAATGTATTGAAGAGCTTTCTCCATTTCCCCTTTGCTTCCACATAAATCCTTAATATCAGAGAGGCCTCCTAGCAGAGATCTCCAGCTGAGCCCCCCTCATTAAGGAAAAGTCCCTCTCCTTTGATGAACCACTTGCAATAAATATGATGTTTTAAAAGTACAATGTAGCTGTGTTTACAGCAGGTAAGATTTTTCCCCCATGTTTTTCTTTAACAAAAGCTCAGGAGCAGAGTTAGCTGTGTGGCACAGGAGCATCGTGCCCAGCTGCCCATAACTGATATTTACTGGCCTAATCTGCAGCAGAGAAACCCTGCCCAGCTGCCTGAGTGTGCTCATTCCTTCATCCAGAGTGTTCTCTGGGGTAGCTGAATGCATCAGTATTTCCTCTGAGAATTAACATTGTGGCAGATAAAGAAAGCATGCACATATACATAAATCTCTTGTTTTCTATCTGGGCAAGAGGCTGAAAAAACAGGATGTGTCTGGATAGGTTTTGTTTAGTGTTCTGTATTTTTCTCCCTTTTTAGAACGTCTCATTCAAATGTCAGTTCATTCTTCTCTATTTCCTGCCCTTATCCAGCAGATCCAGCAGATTGTAGACGAGGCTTAATTAACTTTAAGACCTTTTGTGTCCATCCCTATAGTTACAGTCCTTTCCTGGAACACTTCCATTGTATTATCTCCATGTGTTATGAGATGATGCAAATGATATTTTTACTGCTCTTGTGAATTTACAATGAGTCTTCCAATAGTTTTAGTTACAGCTTAGCTCTTGTCAGGAAAATTCCATCTTTAAATCAAAATAAAACTAGGGCAGCAAATTTCCTCTTTATTGTGCTGATAAAGGAAAGCTGGAAAGCCTGAAAATACAGGCCCCAGACACAGGGAAGCTTAAAGAGATGAGGAAAGCTGTTATAAGTTGTGTGACTCTCTTCTGTGTGGACCTGTTTCTGTGTGGGAGTGGTTGTGATTTAACAGAGACTTTTCTTAAGCTGAGGTGCAACTATTTCTTTCTCTTCAGAGGCTGTGTAAGTGGAACATTTGTTTTTGCCACAGCTCATGTTCCAATCACAGCCACTGGAAAGCCCTTCTGGGGTGAATAAACCCTTTCTCTGCATCTGAAGAAGCTGCAGGTCAGTCCAAATTTGGCAGGTGATGCAGCTCATCACTTCACAGCAGGGAAATGAGAAAATGTATTCCACAGAGAAATGTGTCCCTTCCTTCCTGCTTGGGACTGAAGTCATGTCCAAGTGTAACTCAGTAACTCAGTATCTGTTCTAATCCTAATCTTTTACCAAAGCTGCTGCTGGCAAGTCCAGGGTGCAGAGCAAAGGTGTTTGTGAAATGGTGCTGAGGAGGATGGAGCTCTGGGATAGCTCTGTCCCTCTCTTTGTAAAATGAACCCACAGCAAAAAGCATTCCAGCTCTCCAGCTCTCTGCCCTCCCCTCTTCATTTGTGTGCTGGGTGAGTGTCTGGAGTGCCCTGACCATCTGAATGATACTAAAATGTGCCATCATTGTTTATGCTTTAATGAGAGCCTAAACCCCTAAATTACCAGCACTGAGCAAACAGCCAATGCACACAAATCCATTGTAGCTTTGGGCTCCTAGAGGAGGTGTTGAAAACTCTGATACATTATTATTAATATTGATTGCTTGGCCTAATCCTAACACAGAATTACAGAATTGTTAAAGTTGGAAAAGGCCTTGAAGCTCACCGAGTCATGAATAAACTGATTCTATTGCAGACCATTTATATTTGAAGGATAATGACAGCAAAAGCCAGCAAGAGAATGCAAATCCCTTCTGAATTCAGGTCCAGGGCTGGAGGTAGAGGCAGGGACCAGCTCATACAGAATGGAGAAGCCAACTAAAGCTCTGTGCCAGGGGGATTCTGCTGAGGGAGCTGAGCCCATCCCAGGAACCTTTCCCATCAATGGCAGGATTTCCTATCACTGGCAGGACAGCAGCAGCAGCCCCTGGTCTCCTCAGGCCAGGCACTGGAAGGAGGCTTTGTGCTCCTTGACGGTTCCCAGGGCACAGATTCACAGCAGATAGCATCACCAAAGGAAGGGGAACAGGAAGACTGGAGCTACCAGAGCCTGGCTTAGAAACGTGGACAAAGGCAGGAGAAGGAATTTGGTGGAAGTGGAATTTCCCTTCCCACTGTCCTGCACAATGAGGCCGAGGGCCCTGTGTGCTGCAAGAGGCCCCCTGGCCCTGCTGAGCTCTGCCAGGGGCCAGGGCACCCTGCAGGGGGCTGGGAGGGACGGGAGGCAGGGAAAGGACAAAGGCAGAGGTGCCACTGCTGCTTTGTGGCTTCGTGACAGATCTGACACAAACAGAGGCCTCTGCTGCTCCAGGCTGTGCCAGAGGATGCTGGGGAAAGTGGGCAGGAACAGAAGGGGACAATAAAAGTGGCCTCTTTGGGTTTTGAAAATGAGGAATTGAAAACATTTTTGCCTTTTTGTCTACCTCTAACTACGATGGTGCTCTGTAAGTCCTTGCAGTTCAGGGAGCAATGTTGGGGCAGAAGAACAGTCTTTTCTCTCTGCTGCTCTTTGGGAAGGTACCTGTGCCATTTCCCTAGCTTGTGCTGGCCTTTCTTTAAAATATCTGTCATTTTTCACTATAATTTCTGGACTTTTGTGGCTAATACTTGATAAAGCTTTCAAATGCAGCTGCTAATCTATTGTAAGAGTTTTGCTCTCACACAAAAATACCTGTCTGGAGAAAAGTCTTCCAGAGTCTGTTCACTTCTTGACCCCTGGTCTATTCTCAGAGCACCAAAACCGGAGGGTAGGCAGTGCCATGGAGGGATAGGTTGCCCTTGTGCCCTTCTCCTGTCTTTGGCAGCCCTGGGAATCCCAGGTTCTTGAGCTGCTCCAGGTGCTGTGAATGTCCTAATCAGCACCAGGGAGGGCTGGGCCCCAAATCCCCCTGCCTGCCCAACAGATGTGTGCAGCAGCACAGGCACGGACCAGAGCCAGGGCACAAACAACTTCCCTCCCTTTCAGGAGATGACAGAACTCTACATATTCAGCAAAAGCTTGCATTCAAAACACAGCCAGTTCTATTCTTATTGACAGATCTGAAATTCTGATGCAGATGAGTGACAATCAAATGAAAGGGGCTAATTTGTATTCCTGCACTCAAGAACTGCAAACAGGTTCTTCACAATTTATTATTGATTTTTCATATTCCAAGGCCAGGCTCGCTGCAGAATTCGGGAGGTGCAGTGGTGAGGGGTGTGGTGAGGAATTCATTCTGTGCAGTCTCTGGGCCAGCTCAGGTGGAGCCCTGGGATGGCTGGAGCCCCAGGAAAGGGCACAGGGAGCTGGGCACAGCCAGAGGCAGCAGAGCCCAGGGCTCAGCAGGGAGAGCCAGGCTTGGGCACCCTTGAACTGGGAGGGGATAAAAGCCCAGGGGTTCCTTGGCTGGGCCGCTCCTGGGAGGCAGCAGCTGGGGCTGTTCTGTGCTCCTGCATGGGAATAAATGGCTTTGTGGAATGAGACTGCCATGGGAGAGCTGGGCTGGAGCTGGGCAGGAATCCTGGTCTGGCAGAGGGCGTGTGATGGGTCCTGTTGGGTCCTGGGGCTGGGAAGGGGCTCCAGCCCCAGCAGGGACAGCCTGGGGTGGGCGTGGGGCTGCCTGGCTCCCTCCTGGAGGGGGCTGCACAGGGCAGTGTCCTGCAGTGGTGTGCCTCCATTTCCAAACCATGCCTCCATTTCCAAACCATGCCTCCATTTCCAAACCATGCCTTCATTTCCAAACCATGCCTCCATTTCCAAACCATACCTCTCCATGCCTCCATTTCCAAACCATGCCTCCATTTCCAAACCATGCCTTTGTTTTGCGCAGGTTCATTCCCAGCATTTCTTGGTGGGACCCCTGGGTTTGCAGGGATCTGGAGCAGGATCCTGGGAGCTCCTCAGCAGCACAGCTGGTGCCTCCTGGCCATGACAGGGACCCCAGTGTTTGTTTTCTGTGTTTGCTACACCTGCATGGCCCTTGGCAGAGCAGAGCCCTGCGGGGAAGCCCACAGAAAGCCTTTTATCATGGCCCAAAGGAGTGCCCAGCTCTGCTCCCCAAGCTCTGCCCTCCTGCAGCTCCCAGGGCCGGGGTGGGAGCTGCTCTGTGCGGGTGAGCTGGGCACCTCTGTGCCAGCCAAGCTCCAGTCTGCACCAACAACCCCTGTCTGCTGTGCCCGGGGGAGGAGGGGACAGCACTCACACCAGTGCTCAGCTCTGAGGGGTTTGCAGTTTGTAAACTCACATGGACAACAAGGGAAACCCATTTTTAAAAAAAAAAAAAAAAGACAACACCAAAGTAATTTAATGCCCAAGAAATTTCTTACAAAGGAAACCTCTTATTTTCTTCTTGGGACTAATATTGGAACCTCTGAATTAAACTTGTAGAATTTGAGCAAAACCTGCAACCATGATGGAAATACAATGAAGATTCCTTACAGAAAGCTCAGGTGCCAGAAATAATCAGTTATCTTGATTATGTGAACCTCTGCTCTTTCAGAAAACAAAAATTATTTTCTGGCCTGATTTGAGCCTGTAGTTCTGTAGACACATACCCAGACAAGAAAAGAGAGTTTTATGAAATTTTTTCCTATGTTGAGTTTGAAATATTAATTGAATTAATTGATTTATGGAGGGACAGTGAAGTCCTTTGTTCCAGGTGCTGTAAATCAGAGCAGTTCCTGAGCCATGCCCTGTGATTTTTACCTCTATCCTGTTTTTAGAGCAGTTTCCTCAGCAAGGCAGGATGTGAGGCAGAGCTGGCAGCAGAGCTGTTAACTCTGCCCTGCCTGTGTGCCCCATCTTGTGAGCTGCACCTTGCTCAGGGACTCAATTTCAGTGCTAACATTTGTTTTAAAAATGTTTAAAGAACACTCTTATGGTCTTCTGTTAAAGAGCAGAGCTTTGGGAAATGCTTCCTGTTGCATTGCAGTGCAGCTGTAGCAGTCTGAAAAATAACCCAGGTTTGTGGCTTTGTGGGCAAAGCAGGAATGATTTTTTAATGGAGTTTATTATTTACTTTCAAATTAATTTGTTTTATTACTTGTAAATTCCCATTCTTCTCTCTAGCACACTGTACCATTCTAAGGCTTTCCTATGCTAAATGCATCCTGTGTCCTTTTCTCCTGTGGGTCACCCTTTATTTAAGGATAAAACACCTCCTGGAGATACCAGAGATAAATTTCAAGTCAGCATTTCTGTGATTTGTTTCTGGTATATGGGTTGTTGTTACCAGACACCAATTAACCTGAGATGAGAAGCTTTTGTAAATCTTTGGAGCATCCTTGCTTTTGTCTAATATATTTTCCTACATGAGCATCTATAATACTGTGTGCTTTTACAAATGCTGATCTAATGATTTATATTCACAGGAGGCAGGGACACATCGATTACCTCTACCTTTGTTAACTGCAGAAACAGCCAGCTTGCAATGTTTTTGGGAGCTAAGAATGGAGGAGATTTTCTCACAGAAATTCATCTTCTTCCATATCTGTTTTCCCTTGCATTTCTTCCCTTCTTTTATCTTTATTACAGTGTGACAGCCAGCATGGTGAGGTGCTGTGCACACTGACAGTCCCACTATTGCAGAATGGATTTCTTACAGAAGAACCACGACCACTTCATCTCTTATGCATAAATGCCTTGTCTCTGCAAGCTGCACAGCCAGCTTGTTAGTGCAGGGACCTGCTACACCTGCTCTAGGACAAGATAAAAGCCTTTTCAAACAACTTTTTGTGTCGAGCCACTGCTCATAAAATAACCCATCAGAAAAAAGATGGGTCTTTTTGAACCACTGAGATCAAGGAATCTCTGGAATAAGGATTGCTGGTCTTTTAGAACAAGGTCTGTAAAACCTGGTACTCCAGAGTTAGGGTGTTAAAGCACCTGGGACACTTTAAACTTGGGAATTAGGAGACCACATCACTGACCTGGGTTTGTATAAACTCCCCTCTCAGTTTTGAACAGATGTGCCAGAGCTGGCCAGAGCACACGGCGGCTGTCGCCTCTTGGCCCTGGGCACAGGAAAGCCACCCACCTTACAGAGAGACCCAAATCCACTTCAATAAAACATTTGCATCAAACCCCAGCCCACTGCGCCTCTGCTCACAGTCCTGGAGCTGCGCCTGCCCACACCAGGAGGGAAATCCCTTCCCAAAGCCTTTACAGGTGCAATTGGCAGCACAATCTCCACCTCTTTGCCATTATGAATGAACATTGGCAACATGATCTAAATATTACAAAGCAATACCCAAAACCCCATTAAATGTATATATATTTTTAAATAATCTGGGAATATTATGGTATAGCCCAACAAAGCCAGAGATTTTCCTCTTCCAGTCAATTGTTAACAGCTCTGCTGTTTGTACTTAACTTGGTGTGGGTGCCATCAGTGTAAGACCCAAAGGATTTGGTGGATATGTGTAAAATTCATAGCCCATTTGCTGATATTTCTTAACTTATTTAAGACATTAGAAAATAATCTGGGTGGAGGTAAAAAACCCTTTGAAATGAACTTGATGGCTGAAGGACAGAAAATAACATTTGTCTCTTACCCGAGTCCGAGGTGGCCGAGCTTCATTCTGGTACCAAATCAGGCAAACTGAACCCAACAGAATCCCAAAATGTTAAGCAGAATACAAAAATTGAAAATCAAATAGAAAAATCCACTTCTCTTTTTGTGAAGCAATACTGGGAGTGTTCAGCTCTCCAGTCTCCAAGGTTTTCCAGCTGGGACTCAGCCTTTCCCATCCTGCATCCCGGCATCCTGTTATTGTTCCAAGCCTTAGTAACCCAGGGAGAAAAGGGAGTGGAGGAAACAAGATAAACTTAGCATTATTATTGCTCTATCTCCTTATTTGTTGCTGACTCTATGAGGGAACTGAATAAAAGGAAACAGGCTCTGAGAGAAACACCAGTGTTGGTCTGTTATTTGCTGTTGTTTTGGAGAGAGTTTTAGCAGCTAGCAAATATCTGAGAGGAACTGTTGGTGACTGACACTTGATCAGCACAGACTATGCCTGCTTTGCACAAACAGGACTTTCAAAGCAGTTTGGAAGTGTCCTACCTATAAGAATTTTTATGCCTGGAAACCAAAAAGGTAGAGCCCTCCTGTTAATGAGACTGGGCTCCTGCTAAGCTCTGCCCATGCTGGGTGCAAAGATGAAATGTCACAGTATTTTTCACGGGTAAAGTGAAGACCTGAGGAGCAAGGCAGTGTGGGTAGGCCTTTCAGAAGGAGAAAATGTTCATAGCATCTTGATTATGGTGAGTTCTAAGTCTGGAGACCACTCAGGGCACTCAGGAGGGGAAGCTTCAGTGTTAAACTGAGCACAAGGGTGTAGCTCTTGGCATTGTGCACTACAAATGAAAGAGGATTTTTTTTCCACTAAATAATGCAGAAGAAAACTGAGAAGTGCAGGGCTTACTCAAAACACACTCTTTGGAACCACTTATAAGAAATGTAGGCAAATGTTCAATGTATCTTAAGTATAACTTTAATAATTTTAATTATTGAATTAAATTTTTAATATTATTCCACAGTTAAATACTCTCTTGCCCCTATTTGTCATTACTGTCCAGCACAGGTGGTGGGATTGATTTCCTGCCTTGCCAGAAGGCTGAGGTTGGTCAGATTGTTTCACTTTTTCATGCTGTACAGCAGTGAAGATGAATGGTTCCTGAAGGAATTTGTTGGATTAATTATTTTAAAAAAAGGAGACATTTTTCAAAGTCTTGTGTAAGGAGCTCAGAGAGTCCAGTTTCCTTGCAGGAAAATGAGCTGTTAAATAAGCTGTGTCACTGCTGGGAGAGGAGCTGATAGGAGCTGTGTCACTGCTGGGAGAGGAGATGCTGATAGGGGTTTCCAGCTCTCTGATCAGGATGCAGCTCTCTGATAAGCTGGTGCCCACAGCAGACAGGGCCCAGATAAAGGATTGACCCTTGCAAGTGGCTCCAGCTGCATTTCCAGCCCTTGTGCCTCTGCTGGGGCTGGGACTGAGGGTGACATTCAGGAAAGGAGGAGGGAAGGCAGTCATCCCTCTGCTCAGAGGGAAAAGAGGAGACCCCAGGGCTCTCTCTGTGTGCCCTGAGGCCCCAGCTCAGGCTGTCCAGGTCTGTTTCAATGCCTGCTAAATTACCTTCCTATTATCTGATTTGCTTCATTTCCCCCAGAAAGTTCAAGGTAAGAAGTGAGAAAGTTTCTAAAGGACTTTTCACATGCTCTGCTCCAGAGCTCGGTAGAAAACTGAAAACCTTTTGTAAGTTCAAGAGGAAGATACTTCCACTGAAATTTGACAGACCTGATTCACCATCTCAAACCTTCCCATGATGTGTCATAGATTTCACAGTGCTGAACTGGCTCTTTAGGTTTCCTTTCTGGCTCTGAGGAAAGGTCCATTGAGATTTCATGGAAAGCAGAACCAATTCTTGCAGCCCTCTCCCACAGCAGCAGAACTGCTGGTTCAGAGTGCCCTGTGCCCCCTGGCTGGTCCCACACATTTGCCCTGCTGTCCCTGCCAGGCAGTGAAGTCACCATGTGAAAGTTTTAAATGCTGGCAAACAGGACTTCTTGTAGATCTCAGACTTTCAGACTTTATCATTGTGGCCAAATCATAAGACTGGAAAAAATTCCTTGGTGGCTCATGCCTTTTGCAATCCAGAGGGTAATGTTTCAAAAATATTATTAATTCACACTAAGTTCTGCTAATGAGAAAAATCCTTTGCATGATCAGACAACATTGGCAGCCGTAATTACCTTTTAGTTGTGTAATTTTGGGTATGAAATATTATTTAACAGTCTAGCTGGTGGACTAGAAGGGAACAGGTGAAAAATGAATTAGCACACACTGTCTGTGTGACTCATGGATGGAGATGGTGGCAGAGCAAAAGGAGTGGCAATTTTTTACTTGTCATTCCGTGGTGTTTTCCTGCCATTCCTGTCTCCAAATGACATCAGGCCCTTTTCTGTTCAGCTCTGCTGTATGAGTTTCCTTCCATGTTATATCCAGCTGCCCTCACTGGATCATTTACTTCTTTCCAGTGCTTTTCCCACAGATGTTCATTAGCTGCTGCTCTGGGGCTCTGTGGCACCTGGGTCAGACAGGTCTGGTTTAGATCAGCATCTCTTTCTGTGAAACTCTGAGCTCAGCCTGTGTTATTGAAATGCAGTCTGAGCAATTTGCCAGACTAGTAAAGTTTAAAATAGTCCTTCCTCTCTTGAATGATGGGGTAGGACTCAACTGCTTTACAGGTGCTTGTGCATAGTTTGGATTTGACATTCCTGGGAATCTGAAGTAATAACTGTCATTTGCTACTGCTGAGAGGAATAATGTGTTACAGTGGGCAGAAACACAGCCCTCACTGAGCACATTAAATCTGCTCAGCCCGACTGTGCTCACTGTGCACAGACACCCGGGGGGTTGGTGTAAGTTACTGGGTTGATAAGTGCACAGAATGGATGTGAGATTAAAGCACCTTTCTTCAGAATTAGATTGTATCTGTTGCTGAGGAGATTGATCTGGCGATCAGGAGCTCCAGTTTCTCTGCTGCTGTGCTCCCAGCAGGGCAGGCTGGCTGGTGGCTACAGCGGCTTTCAGGTTTGTGCTGTGCTGTTTGTTCACTGTCTCATCTGATCCGTGCTCGGGGAAGTTCTCCTCAAAGAATTCATGGAAAACACAGGTGTAGGAACAAGTTCATTGCTTTCCTAACCAGCACGAGTCCCAGCAAAGTGGATAAAGCAGCCCTGTACTTTTCACTAAGTGAGAGTTTTCCTTCTCTTCAGTAATTTGAGTTATGGTGAAATTCCATATGATAAATAAGCCCTTCTTGATAAGCACAATCATCAAAACCAGAGACAGCTATTGAAACAGCTGCAACTAATCATCTTTTAATTCTCATCCTTCTATCTGACTCTCACTAGGGAAGGGCTTTGCCCCTGCCAGTACAGCCCAAGAATGCTTTTGTAGCAGTTTATAAAAGTTAGATTTAGGAGTCCGTCCTGCTAAACCCAGCATGTTACAGGCGCTGTGCAAGGGAAGCTGTGCCAAGGGGGGGAATGCAGGCACAGCAGTGCCACTGTGCCAGGATTTTCTGACCAGTGAGGAGATAGGGCAGGGGAGAGCACAGCCTTTCCTTCAGTTATAAACACAAACCCCAAATGCTAATTTCCAGCAGCTCAGCTAATCAGTGCAAAATCCTTCCCATCTGCAATGTGCAATTGTATCTGATGGTTGTCTGCAGCCTCTCTGGAAGCACCATTACCTCCAGGTTAAAAAATAACAATTCCTGCTCTGTGTGGAAGGCATAATCGCTGCAGCACGTTGTGTTATTATTTCTGGGCCTTTAATCAGGGCAGTGCAGTGGGCTCTTAGTCATTTCCACTTGGTCACTGGTTTCCTTTCTGCCACAGCCTGAGGTGTGCATCCTGGAGCCACTCTGACTCAGCTTCCTCTTGTCAGCTTTTTTAAACAAAGCAATGCAGCTCTGATTTGTTTTTAATTTAAAGTGTATTAAAAAAACAAAAAACCAAAAACAAAAAACAAAAAACAAAAAACAACAAAACTGCTGAGGAATTTCAGTTAAAGCTGGTGGAATTGGGTGTTTGCTGGGGAGGTGTGATAGCATCTGCTGAGCTGTTTTCCAGAGCCCTGTTCTGGCTGTACCACGCTCATTTCACTGCAGCAATCTCTCCTGGAAGGGTCACTCCCATGCTCCTTAATGAGACCTCTGGCTTCATAAAGACTAATGACTACAGGGCTTTTTCTTAAAATGTTCAGCAGGGAATGGTCCCAAATGATATTGTTGCCTTGTTTGGAAATGCCAGGAAAGAATAGATGGTACAAAATGCACCCATGTTGCACTAACACTCTGTAAGAGCCTGAACAGAAGCCATAGAATGGAACTGCATCACTCCTGAGCTGAAGGAAGGAATCAGGGATCCCTTTGAGGAGCTCACTGAAGGCACAATCCCCAGGGGTTTGGAACAACAAGGCTGCAGGCTCACACCGGATAACACCAACCTTTAAACGGGGTTCCAGCTGGAAGAGCAGGTCAAGTGTACAGATGTGACACTGATAAAAAGTTATCCATATATGTTTTTGATAAACAATCTTCATTTCAGTGATTTTTTTTTTCACCTGAAGAACATACCTGTTTTAATTGGAATGCCCCTTAAAACAGAAACCCAAACCAAGGCAATCTGTTCCTAAATGAAAATTGTCACCTTCCATTCATGAACTCTGTTGTTTGGTTGTTGAAGCAGCCCAGCTTTCAGCTCTGACTGCTGGTGGAAATGGGAGGCTCATCTTTTGGTGTAGAAGAGATTCTTTCTCTCTGCTATGCAAGATCTGAAAGGAACGTCCATCCATCTTAATTGTTGGTAAAGTCTGCAGTGCAAACATTCCTATGTCTGTGGCATTAATTTGGATTGCCCCAGAGGCAGAGTGTGCAGGGGATGATGTGAAGCTCCTGGGCCAGCAGAACTGCTGAGGTTTCCCCCTGTGAGCCCCACCTGGGGCTGCTCCGAACCCTGTGCTCGTGTCCTGGCTCTGAGGGATCAGACAGAGCCAGGGGTTTGATGGCCTCTCCCCTTTGCTTCCTGCACTCTTTGCACAACTGTTTGCCCATCCTGGCCCTGGCTTTCCCACAGCATTCTGCCCATTGATGGCTCAGCCTGCAAGCTCCTGGCTTCAGCATTGGGGTGACCAGGGCCAGAGGTGCCTGCACTCAGCAGTACTGGCTCTTTGATCGTCCTGCTGCTAAATGGCTGCTAGAAAGCTCTAAAACAGAAAAAGATTTTTAACTGGTTGAAATAATGTTGATTTTTCTTTCAAAGAAGTCTGAGACCTAATTTTTATGCCTCTCACTGTTCTATGAGAGCTTCAGGGGACATAAAAAGTCAGATTATTGCTTGAACTGCAACCTATATACTAAATAACAATTCCAGGCAGAGGAGAGCTGCCATCCCAAAAGCCGCAGCACACAAATAGCTCTGCTGTGCTGGGATTCATGTGGCTACTCAAGTGCAGAAGCAGTTTTATCTTGAGAGGAAGATTTTACAGTAGTGGGGTGAAAAGAGCAGGGTGCCACAACAGGCAGGTCACACGCTTTGCTGGGTTTGCTTTCAGGGCCCTTGCTCACCCCACTGTCCCTCCCTCTGAGCTGTGTCTAAAGTGCCAGAGAAGGGATGTGACTCCCTGGGGCTTTGTTCAGCGAGTGCCCATGAACAGCTCCTGAAGGGAAGTGGTGTTTACAGGATGGGACATGACCCATATCTCCAAAGCTTTCCTTGATGCCCCTTCAAGCCTCTGGGTTTTCCTCTGTGAGCTGCCCGAGCCCAGGCGATGCAATCTGCATGTGTGCATGCCAAGGGAAGTCACGGCACTGACCGTGGTGTGTCCTGCTCACTGCTCCCCCTCCTCCCCTGGTGGGGCCACACGGGGCTGGAGCTCGCTGGCTCTGCTGTGGAACACAAACACAAACACACAAACACACACAAACACACACACACAAACACACACTCACACTCACACACCCCCAGTCTCTCCTGTGCCACAGCCACAGCCATGGCCCTGCCCGCTGTGCCAGCCCGGCCGGTGTGCCCTGGCTGTGCCCAGCTCTCTCTGCCATGTGTCCCTGTGTTTCCCTGGCTGGGAGTGGCAGGGCCCCCCTGTGACCCGTGTGGGAGCCGTGCTGGGCTGGGCAGCACCAGCTGTGCCCGCAGCTGCACACACACCCTGCGAGGCCCCACACTGACCCCACTCCCAGGCTGCTGCCAGCCCATCCCAAGGGGCTCCAGATGGGTTTGTGGTGCTCAAAGGCCCCTGGGGTGATGAAAGGAGGTGATGTGCCTCTCCAAGGCTGTTGGAGGTGATGTGCCTCTCCAAAGCTGTTAGAGGAGCTGAGCACTTGCCAAAAGCAGAGTGGAGAGAGCTGCTCTGGATGAATCCTTGCCGAGGGCTGCAGTGTGAGAGCCAAGGCACTAATGCCTTGTAAATTGGTTCAGTGACTTTTACTCATTTATTACCCTCTCTTTATCACACCCCAGGCCCAGGCTGCCAGTCCTGCTCCTGCTGCCAAGGCCCGTGCAAGTGCAGATGGTTTAGGAGTCCCAGTGCCACCCCCTGTGCATTGTCCCTGTGCTGCAGTGGGCTCTGTGCCTCTTTAGCCACTGAGTGGATGTGTGAGAGCTCCTAATGGCTTGGAAACCAGTCAGGATGGATTTCTCCCCCCAGCCATCTGTGTGCAGGCTACAGCAGGCAGGCTTTGCCTTTATTTAAACTCTGCAGGCTCTGATGTCTCCTCTGCAGTGAGGCTGCTCTGATTTGTGCTGCTCTGAATTTAGCTGTTGCACTGGAATGTGGAATGTAAAAGTTTCAGGCTTTCCCTAGAACTGATAAAATAGCATTTGATTTTTAATGCTGTGTTTATAATTGCATCAATAGCTTCCTAGCTTTCAGGGGCAGTACAAATCAGATGGAAATCTGAGTATTTGGGTTTGGGTATTGTAGTTTGGAATTTTGGCATGAGGACACAAATAGTCAGGGAAAGCAGTCACAGACCTTGGAGGGTTCAGTCTATAAAATGCCAAATTTCAGTGACTGATCTTTGCAGTGCATTGGAAAAATAATTTTTAATCTTCTGTTTACCTGTGAATGGTGTGAGGCTGCTCCCCCCAGCACTTCTGAGCCGTGAGGATCTCACTGCAGCTCTGCAAACTGAGGGAGTAATACAGGGTGAAAAATGGGGAATGAATAATGAAAAAATGCAAGCTTCAGGAACTAATGATTCATACTGAAATATATCTGCCCTGGACAGTTTTCTTTTGCTGATATTTCATCTTGACCGTACAAATGCTTATGCTGTGCCCATCCCTGTGCACTTTCCCAGAGATTAAAAAGAATGAGAGCTGGTTCCTAACATCCAAACAGAGTCTCAAAGGAGAGAACATGTATATTTAAAAGCACAGTGGAAAATTTAATGCAGTTAAATCCTTGCTTTGACTTCTCAGGATTTACATTAATTTTGGAAATTCGGAGAAAAGGAAAATGATTGATCTTGCTAGTTTGCAAGGATTGTGCATGAACAGCTCTGTTAGGATCTGTCTTCCTGACTGCCCCTGAAAAAGTATGTAGCAAAATTAACTTATTCTATAATGATGTATTTACAGTAAAAAAGAGGAAAGAGAAATGTTTGTGAATTACTTCAAGCAGACTTGTAGCCATTTTGACTTGTCCCCAGTTTAATGCAGCAGAAAATGATGCTGATTTAACTTCAATAATCTGTTTTGAAGAGAAAGCATAATTTTAAAACACTTGCTGTTCAAAACCCCCCACCTTTTACATATTATTTGCACACTGAGTGCAGCATTTTTTAATGGGCTTTGAGTACCTATGAAATAAAAGGGGTGGTAATTAATATTATTTATACTGCAGAATAACTCTGAGCCTCCTCTGAAGGGCTCCTGAGGTTAACCAGAGTGACAGGACCTGAATTCAGGTGGATGGGACGGCTCAGCAGAGCAGCTCTGACCCAGACCTTTCCCTCAAACCCAG
This sequence comes from Camarhynchus parvulus, assembly GCF_901933205.1. NCBI lineage: Eukaryota > Metazoa > Chordata > Aves > Passeriformes > Thraupidae > Camarhynchus > Camarhynchus parvulus. The sequence goes on along the minus strand of NC_044581.1, from coordinate 18,885,699 downwards.
GTTTTGTGGCTGTTGCTGTGCTCTGAAGCTCAGCAATCCCTGTGAACATGAGGATGTGGATTTTGGTGTGAAATAGCCAGGTCCTGGTGCTCTTTTTCCTCAAAGCAGGGTAGGGTGGAATAGGCTATTTCAGCTGGAAGGATTGTCTGTCTTTGGCCTCTGCAAGGCTGGGCTGAGAGCTCATTAGAAAAGCTTTCTTAAGACGCTTCCAGTGTTTCCTGCCCGTGTGCAGATGACAAAGGAAGGGGCTCTCTGGAAGGATTTTGTTGTTTCCTCTCGTGACCTTGGCCGGAGCTGCAGGTGCGCGGCAGCACAATGGGAAACGCCTTCTACGTGCTCCCCTCACATCTTCAGAGGCTGCCCTGGGGGAGGCTGGCATGAAAAAGGAGACATTCCCACCACCCTGTGGGGTGTATCACAGCCCGGGCTGCACACAGCAAACGAGAGCAGACGAGGGCTGAAACATGAGCATTAAACCCCAGCACATTGCAAAAAGGCAGAGGATGCTGTGAGTCAGCAGCCTGGAATGGGCTCTTGGCTGGGGGATGCTCTTTGGGGGCTCTTCCAGCTGGGTGTGGGGAGAAAATCCCGAGTGTGGGCCCAGAGGGCGTCAGTGCAGCGGGAGTGAGCCTGGCTGCCGGGGATTTCACTGTCTGGAGGGTGCCCAGCAAGGGACAGCTTTTCTGCCACTAAAATAGGGGAGCACATCCCTGTGTGTTTGTTTCACAAGCACTCTCTGCCTGTCACAGCAAAGATTTTCTGTCCTGTCTTACCTGGAGGAAAAAAAAAATATTGCTATCGTTACAAAAAGGGGATTTGTTTTCACAGTGCCATTGAGGCTAACAGGATGGGTACCCAATGGCTGCATTTGTGGGCAGGCTGAGGTATTCAATACACTACAGGAAAGCTCATAACAAAGTCAGGTTTCTTATGATAAATCACTTTATTGGAGCAGACTTGATCTCTGATTATTACACACATGCAAATATAAACAGCTTTCACCAAAGCTGTCAACAACAGCTGTGCAAATCTTACACTTTACTACTACTACTACTACTACTACTACTACTACTATTAATATTATTATTATTATTATTATTAATAATAATAATAATAATTTAATAATCTAATAATTCAACATATAATTGTACTTCTTTAGTGGTAATTGACCAGTGCAGGTGTCTTGAGTTATATGTGAAAGTTATTATTATTATTATTATTATTATTATCATTATGCTACTACTACTACTACTACTACTACTACTACTACTAGGATTAATATTATTTTGATTTAACTGCCTGGAAGTAGAGGAAAATGAAGAGCAACTGTAGCCACAGAGTTGGACTATTCAGTAAGGGCCGAATGCATCACAAATCAGGCAAATGAGAAATTCCAGGTTTTGTTTTGGCTTTCCAGACAAGAGACCAGCTAGCACCTGACAAATTGAGCCTGCTCTGTCGTGTGCCCTGTTAATACAGATGCACAAATAGAGTTTACATCATAAATTGACCATTTGTGGAACAGAAAGAATTCAGAGGTGAGACAATTTTTGCTTCATTGTGCTGCTGCTGGAGGGTCAGAGACAGTCTTGTTTCTGCAGAGGTTGTGTCTGTCAGCAGGAGCAGGGCGGCTGCACGCAGCTCTGTGGGTAAGGGGTAGCCCAGAGCCTGGGGTGCTGCAGAGGTTCCTTGGCTGCTGGTGGTGGGACATGCTGGTTTGAAGGCAATTGCTGGAATTAAACAGGTGGTGAAGGTTGCATGATTGCAGATATTTCTGTCACAAAGCTGACAATTTGTGTTTTCTGTTGCTGTTTGGGGATTCTCTTCTCACCCCCTCGTTTTCCAACCAGTACACTGCATTTCCTCCTTTTTCCTGCGCTCAACATCCTTCTCCTGCTCTTCCTGCAGCTCCTCAGGTTTTACTCTTGCCCAGTTTCCCCCTGTGGCACCTCCAGGTTGCTCTGTTCTGCAGAACTGTGCCCTCAAACCCTGCAGAGCAGGAGGGAGCAGCCCCTGCCATGGGGCCAGGGAATCTGGGTGATTGAATCCAGCTTTCCTGCTTCCCTGCCTTTCCCCAGCCAGAACAGATATGGCCTGCTCAGTGCCAAAAATATTTCCTGATGGGATGTGCATGCCAAAAGCCTCCTGGCTGAAGGGCAATGTGGGGTTGGTCCTGGTGCTCTGTGTTTCAGGGCTAATCCACCTCTTTTCAGCTTCACCTCAGCTACAAAGCTGCAGTGCCTCAAATGATGGTGGGATCTGCTGGGACCATTGCTAAGGAAGTTTATTGTGATGGCCAGGATGGAACAGGGCCCTGTTGTGCTGAACATCGTGCAAATAAAATCTTCAGGCCAGCCTTGGCCTACAAAGTTCTCATTTCTCCCACTCAAGGCATTGGAGGCAATAGGGCAACATTTTGATCAATTTACCCTGCAGCAGCTTAATTAAGTTTTGAAAGCGATTTTATGTTAAATTCTGTGACTGAGTGCTGCTGAAAGGGTTGTCAAGCACTGGGACTGAGGAACTGGAGTTTCAGCCTGGAGCAAAGGACGCTCAGGGGCCCTTGTGGCTCTGCACAGCTCCTGCCAGGAGGGCACAGCCTGGGGGTCGGGCTGTGCTCCAGGGAACAGGGACAGGAGCAGAGGGAACGGCCTCAGGCTGGGCCAGGGCAGGGTCTGGGTGGGCACAGCAGGAATTTCCCCATGGAAAGGGGGCTCAGGCCTTGGCAGGGGCTGCCCAGGGGGGTTTGCAGTGCCCATCCCTGGAGGTGTCCCAGGAAGGGCTGCAGGTGGCACTCAGGGCTCTGGGGACAGGGTGGGCATCGGGCACAGCTGGGACTCCATGGGCTGGGAGGGATTTTCCAGCCTAAAAGACTCTGGGATTCTGAGCAGGCTGCTCAGGCCAGAGCTGGAGTCCCCGTCCCTGGAGGAATTAACAGCCATGAGGATGTGGCTCGTGGAGACATGGTGGCCTTGGCAGTGCTGGAATGGTTGGACGTGATGGTCTCAAACCTTTTCCAACCTAGACAATTCTATGATTCTGTGAAACAAATCTTGTCTGTGAATAGCTCAAATGTTATTTCCTACTGATTTTCTTTCCTGGTTTTTGTGGTTCATATTTCTTCAAGGATGGCTTAGACTTTTCATTTTGGATTCTAATGTGTGACACAGAATTGTATAACAATACAACTTACTGTGTGCCCCATGGTGGGAAGAATCATCCCATTTCCTTGAATAGAATTGCTGGAATGAGTCAGGTAATCTGAATTCTGGCTTTAGTCTTGGGAGGTTGATTTGACTTGGAAGTGAATCTTTTGAAAGTAGTAAGAACTACAGTGGTGATTTTAAAGGCTTTTCTTACCACTTAAAATCAACTGCTGCTTTCATGTTTTTGGAAAGCAGAAGGTGACTTCTGGTTTTAATTGGATTGGTAACATTTTGCTGTATGCATTATGTAGTGTGAGCTGCTTTCTGTTGTATAAATGATGCAAACACACAAAGAACTCCATCAGCAGTCAAAGAGAGAAAACCAGGCTGGGGGTGCTGCTGGGGTGTGTCCAGTGACCCTCCATGCCCCTCAGGGCTGTCCTGTGTGTGCTTGTGCCAGGTGCTGCTGCCTCATCCTTCTCTGCTTGCAGGGATGTGCAGGGCCAAAGGATCTCTGAAACTCAGAACAAAGTCAGGAACACCCCAAATGCAGCTGGGAGTGGGGTGCTGTGCTCCCTGCTGGCCTCCCTGTCCCTGTCCCTGTCCCTGTCCCTGTCCCTATCCTTGTCCCTGTCCCTGTCCCTGTCCCTGCCCAGCCCACAGTGACACTGGTTTGGCTCTGGTGGTGCTGGGCAGATCCTGTGTCCCAGCCAGGATTTCCCAAGGCATTTGTTGCATGTGCTCACTTATTGGATTAATTATTATATGTCTTGTCCCCTCTCCTTTGTCACAAGAGGAGATTTTTACTGAAGAGAAAATGACCAACTCATTTCTCAGTTCCCTGAAGACATTCAGTGAAACCCACCCATTGTGGTGAAGGGGCACACGCAACCTGGGTGCCACTAATGCTCTCAAGCACACTTTGAACAGAATAATAGGTGGGAAAGGGAACTTTCTTCTATGTGACTGCAGTAGTTCTGGTATGTTTTGACCCATCTGTGCTTCTGTTGAAAGGATTTCCGTTGTTGCAGAGCTTGGGACAGGAAGCACCTTGTGTTTGCACTTTGCTGAAAGAAGGTATGGACTGTGGCAGAATGGCAAACTTGTACCTTTGTAGTGGGCTTTTCTCTTTTGGAATTGTTGGGGTTTTTTTCCATGCCTCAGAAACTGGCTATTGGTGAAACAAAGCAGAATGTAAGGAAAGGGAGAAAGTTGTTTTTCTGTGTTAGTGTAGAGTTTTAATACTAATGTATTTTAGAAACAGGAGATCTTGGAGGAGACCCAAGATACCCTTTGCTGTGTATATCAGCTTCCTCCAACTGATAAGGGTTGTGTCCCCCCTTGCCCATATCTGAAGCCCCCTCCTGAGGAGCTGTTGTCTCAAGATATGATAATCACCCTGTGTGCTGATAGGACTTCAGTGGGCACTCCCTTCTGCCTGGTTAGTGTCTCCTCTGTGACTGTGACATCTGCCTCTCCTCATGTCTGTATTTAATGACAGCTTAAAAAAATTATCAGCATTGGCCCACTAAAATCAGTGATGGTAGATTAAATAACAGATTATGTAGGTTAGTGATACATGAAAATCAACAGCAGCAGGAAGAATTTATCTCTAGGGCTTAATTTTTTCCTATGCCAGTAGTTCAACAAAGCTTCTAGGCCTGAATTCCAAACGTGTTCTGTGATTTTGTTGGGTATTAACAACTTTAGTTCTAAACAGTGGGTGGGTTTATGTGCACACAGTGCAGGAGTGATGCATCTCTACCCCTAGAGATGAAAACCCTGTGCCCTGAGCTTTGTGACCAGTCCCAAGCTCACAGCTGGACTGACAAGAGCCAAATCTTTGATGACCAGGGCATTTCTAGCAAAAATGTATTTCTGTGCCATGCAAAGGCAGAGCCTGTTATTAACTTAATCTGATTTTAAGAGGAGATTTCTTCAGTTTTTACATTTAGTCCATCTTGGGAGTAGCTTTGTTATTTGATGTGCATTTTTTACATCCTTATTCGTTTTGTAAGATAAGAATAAGTAAGTGATGAGACATATCTTATAAAGATGTGCACAACTCTGGTTGCAAAGAAAGCTGGTCTTGTTTTAGAAAAGATCTTCTTTGGCAGTAATTTGGGAGAGCCAAGAGGGTGAGTGTTCATACAGAGAATATATATATGGAGAAATGTCATTGTCTATTAAAAGTGATGTGAAAATTACTTGGAATAGTTTCTGTCTGTGGTGTTGTGTTCATTGTGTAGACAGGACCAATCCAAGCTGGCTGTGGAGCAGTTTTCTTTCCTGATGCCTTCCCTCAGCAAAGATGAGAGAAAATGTTGAAATTTTTGGGCCATATTCCAGATTAATATGAGTAAAACTTAATGCAGGTTAACAACTGGATCATCAGTTGAGATTCCAGAGATTTTGAGAGGGAGGTGCAGTGAGCTGCTTGAGACAAAGTTTTGGGTTTGACAAGGGAGTTGTTTGTGCATTTCTCTGGACTCTTCCCCAGTAGTGCCCCAGGCCTGCTTTCAGCACAGTTTTCCCTTTCACACATGCTGTTTTGTGCTGACCAGCTCTCATTCCAGTGCTTAAAAAATGTACCCCACCTAGTGTGATGAATGAATCAGCTTTAAAGGACAGGAGGAAAACACATTGAATCCATCACCGGGCAGAATCTCCTGGGAAGCAAGAGTTCAGGAAGGATGCAAGAATGTGACCTGAAAGCCAAAGTAATCCTAAACACACTTTTTTAACCTTGAGAGGATAACATTTAAGGTTGTTTGGTGGATGGTTATCGGTGGCCAGAGGCTGCTGAATTTTTTAAGCAGAGCACAGTGGCCATGAGAGCTGTTACTGGGGGAGGTCAGCACTGAAGATTGAAACCTGGGCTGCAGCTCCAGGCCTGAAACCTTCCACAGAGCACACAGCCTAAAGCAGATCTTGGTAAACCTCTGTTTGCATGGGTAATCCTTAGACAGCACCCCTCTGCCTGGTTAGTGTCTCCTGGTTAGTGACTGTGACACAAACCCTCTTTAGAGGGATTCAGATCTGAATGACCAAATGGCCTGGGGTGCTTTTAATGGACTCTGGAGCTTTTGCCTTGCTCTGGGAGCCTGGAGAGCAAAGCCCAGTGCCCAAGAAAAAAGGAGTTTCAAGCACATGAGCCATGTGGCATCTGCTGAACCTACACTGGTGACCTTTCAATGAAGGAAGGGACAACAGGGCATGTGGCACTGGAGCTGCTGCCTTGCCATGGAGAGGAGGCTCTTTGGGCAATTGGAGTTCTCCATGGTGAGCTAAGAGAGCCTGGGGCTGACATCCCTGAAACATTCAGAAGCTCAGTTGCAATTCAGGCCTCTCACTGTTGGAAATAAATTTGTACCTTTGCCCAACACTAGGCTTGCTTAATGTGAAAAGAAAGAGGCACCGTTACAGTACAAAATTCTGTGTAGTCAGAATGATATTTAAAAAGATTAAAATAGTCCATCAGGTGGTATCACAGTAAAATCTGGAAAATGGCATAATGTTTTACCCTTGCTGGAGCCACGTTCTGGTACTCTGAGTAATTTTGAGCAGCCTCATTACAAGTCCCATGTAGTTGTGACTGTTCAGGGAGCTCAAGAAAGTAATTTTCCATCTGAGAAATTACATGGCTTGGCCCCAAAATGCTCTTTGCTGGTGTTAACATAAAGCTCTGATGGTCTGGATTGCTGACTGCTAAATCACAGTAGCTCTGCCATCTTTACTGATGGATTTACTATTAATGTGACAGTTAAATGACACATTAAATATTATAGCCATTATTTCTTATTTCATTATTTTTTTAAAATATAGTCTGGCTCATTAAGGGTAATTTTACTGCAGCCAGACTTGTGTAACACATGATGCCAATATAAACGGCTCTGCTGCAGGTGAAACAGGGCTCTTAGTGAGGTCAAGATGTATAAAGTTTAGCTAGCTGTCAGTTTTTATGGATCTGTTTTGAAATACTCATGCCCCCAGAAAGGCAGCCCTTCAAGAGAGAACACAATTTACTGCTTTTAAAAAACTGTTACCAGAATATAGCAATGCTATCCTTAATACTGGGGACTTGAGCGTCTGAAAATGAAAATGTGGTGGGTTTGCAAAGGTATGAACAGGATTACATTCCTGTTAGGAATCAAATGGATGTGACAGAAGACTGACCCCAGAAATAATAACAAACCCCACACAATAGCACTGGTAAAGGAATGCTTTTGCAGAAGACATAGGATAGTTGTTATCACAAATGTTATTTCAGTTCTAAGAAGGAATAAGGACAACTCAAACCCATCATATTTTGAGTAGTTAAGTGTGACAGCTCTGACATTAATTCTTGTCCTCTTTTAGTGATGTCACCACAGTAACTCCTAAATACATGTAAGTACACCAAGAGCTTAAGTCTCACAACACAACAGGGAAGTAGATAAATAGTAACAGTCTTGAAATTTCCACTGGGGCTGAGAACAGCTCAGTATTGACTGCAAAGGGGCTTGGGAAAGACCAGACTGAAAGACCAGAGAATGAGGTATTTTAATGTTTCTGAAAGAGCCTGAATTTGTATGTTGGGTTGAAATTAAGGAAATCAAATAAATCCAGATCTCCATGCCTAAAAGGAAAATTAAATTAATTAAAGAAATTGTTCTGATGAAAATGTTTTTCTGAAGTGAATTCCATGACAAAAATTAAAAAAGCCATAGTTGCTTATTTCTTTAAGAAACCAAGTATGCATTTTGTGCAATGGCTCTTTGCCTCAATCAGTTATTCCATTTCGAGGTCAGGCTGCTTTTACATTATCATCACCTCTAAAACATAATGTGAAATACAGACAGTCATAAATTGCCTCTTGTAGCACGAGAAATAAAAATGTAATGGATTCCCATTGGGTTATGAACGGCTGTGCTAGGAAGACCTTCATAATTTTGTGGCTTTACCACATATGAATTATAGGCATGATCTCTCACCAGCAGGATGCATATAAATATCTGTAATGATTGTGCATTCATTTATGTGTTCTCCATTATGCTTGTAATGTGCCTGAGGGTAGAAATTACAGCCTGTAGCTGACAGCAGAGTTCAGCAGGAGAATATTCCTGACGTTTGTGCCACAGTGAGTGCTGCTGGAAGGAGAAGCCTTTCCCTGGCATCTTGCCCCCTCTTTGGGGAGCTACCCTGCCCTCCAGGGGGCTGTGGGCAGGGGCAGAGACCCTGCTGCTCTGCACAGGGGGAGGTGTAGCTGTGAGCATCAGTGAGCAGGCAGCACTCCCTGATCTGCTGACCCCACCTGTGCCAACAGCCCCAGCATGTTTGCAGAATGTGGGGACACTTCCCAGCACTCTGGCTTTTCCATTTGGGTTTCATGGCTTTTATGCAGAAGTAAGTGATTGCTGAGTCTGAAAAGTGATAAATTAACAAAATGAGAAGATTTCCCAAGCAGAATCTCATCCCCGCCTGCTCTCCATGGGCTGTTTGTAGTTCACTCTTTGCTGGGAGCTGATGCCCAGTGAGCACCAGCAGGGCTTTGCTGGGGCTCACGCTGTCCCTGGGGGCTGCTGAAGGGTTCCACTGGACCTGGGAGCAGATTTGTGGTGTTTATGAGCTTGTCACTGCTCTGGGAATGTCTCCTGGTGTAAGTCAGGCACAGCACTGTCCCTGTGGCTGCCAGCGCTAACAGAGACCACCAAAATGTTTCACAGCTGGAGCCTCTCCACCTCATCATTCTGACACATCCCATTGCTCCTCTTATGACCTAATTTAGGGAAGACAGGCTTGCCTCTCCTGTGCCTCCTGCATGTGGGAGCTCAGTGATTCCTGCCATGTGTGCTACAACTGCTGACTCAAATACAGGAGCCTCCTCTCTGCTGTCTCTGTGCACCTCTCTCATTAGCACCAGCTTTGGGCATTTTAGCTGTGATACCTCAAGAGGAGACAACACTGAACAAAGAGTATTAAAAACGATTTGTTAAAACTTCTCCATGTAACAAAAATACTGCCCCAAAGCAAGGCAGGAAACGGGGTTCCAGCCATGGCAGCAGTGCTGGCCTTGCCTGGGCTCCTCCTCTCTGGCTGCAGATCCAGCTTCTCCCATGCTGGCTGCTGAGTTCTGACAGTTCTTTCTGCTCCAAGAGGAGTTTCTGGGTCCAGCACCACAGGACTGTGGGGTTTTCAGCTCGATTCCTGCTCTTGTTTATTGAGCTTCCTTTAATGGCCTCAGTATCTTTGGAGCCCTTGAGAGATCTGGTTAAATGACAGAGAAGAATGTATTGTATTTCCAGTCTACTAAAGTTGTTCCAATATGGAAATCTTGAATTAATTTAGTTGTAAGCACATAAAAATGTTCCCATTGGGCCTACACAAGGGTCAACACACAAAAGGGTGTGCAGTGGGCGCTGCTGGTCTAGAAACTCAAGACACCTTGAGACTCTCAAATGGGTGCTGCTGTTTTATTCCAAGTTCCTTGTCCAGCCTCCACTGTCTGAGGATTTATGTAATGCAGTTACCCATGGAGTTATTTAAAAGCATTTTCTGTTGCAAATCTCCCTAAAAGGATTCTGCAAGTGCTACACTTAATTATTTCAAAGAATGGAAATGACCTTTAATATGTTCTCCTGCATTAACCTTCTTGCCTGCAGTAAATAAGATGGTGCAAAGTATCATTTTCATGTACTAGGCATTGCATTAAGCAAAGAGATAAATGAATATTTCTACAGGTTGTACTATATAAGCCTGTTACAGCAGGTTGCTGCTCTAGTAATCTGGATAATGCTTTTTCCTTACTTTGGTGCATGTTACTGGCAATTCTTTGGATCATATAAACAGCATGTCCTCCACAGCTAAGATGGGCAATCATTTATTGCTGCTACTGACAACAAAAGTTACTGTCAGGATTTGATAGGAGGGATTGTGAACCACAATTTGATGGTAAATCTAAATTTTTTTAAAAAGAAATATGCTGGTTTTAGTTTTACTCTTGGATAAAATATGAATTTTTACATTTGAGATCAAGCATAATCTTAGTTTTAAAAAAAGAGGTATAAAGGGGCTTTTAAACTGTTGTCTCCAATGCCAACTCCATCCCAACAATTTCTCCATTTGAATTCCCAACATTACAGGTCCTGCTGTCCGCAGACTGACATTTCTCTGCTTCACTGTAGAGAAACATAACCCTCAACTCATTTAGCAATTTTAATTCATGCCATTACTCAGACCATCTTAAAAAGTATAGAAAGGCTATAATCCTTAATTTT